>NW_010403190.1:22040-23828 GCF_000710305.1 Buceros rhinoceros silvestris | reverse complement strand
AATATAAAGTATTTTATATATTACATACATACTATAAAATATGCTTTAGAAGAAACTCAAATAAGATATTTGTCTTGGTTCTGTGAAAAATAGAACCTGTGCTTTCTAAGCATTGCTACAGTCAACTTTGTTTCCAGAACTATTTCATGGGTCTATACTTCAGGATTTCAGTAGATTTAAATGCCAGATATTTTCTGGGTATTTTAGTAATAGTTTGTTCACTGTTGTTTGCTTTTATCATCCTTTTCACTCTTACTGCTCAAAACATATTTTCTATTGTTATGGATGTCGATAGACATTGTGCTTTTCTAAAGGAAGAATAAAAATAATGTCCAGTCTTTTTAATTCTCTTCGTCAGTTCCGTACACCTTGGAAAATTAATAGTATATACAAAGCTAAGTAAAATCCTTTGAACGATACAAATATTAGTACAGCATTCATGGCAGGAAGATTCCTTAAAAGTAAGATGAAAATCAGCTTTCTTCTACAGTGTATAACATGCATTGTAAGAGTGTACACTGAAAGTTAACCAAACGCGCTGTGCATGCCTCCTGTGAGTAAAATGAGCTTTAAGATCAAACACCTACTAGGAAGCTGCAATATCTTGAAATGGAGCAGAGAGCAACCTTGTAGTATGAAGGGATGAAAGCCTTTGTGACCACAATCTGTGGTTTAAGAGTACGCATTTTGTGGTCTAAAAATAAAAAAGAGGTTAAAGCTATTCATCTTGTAGACTGGCAAAATTACCGGTCTCAGCAAGAAATCCACTCTCATGAAATATTTTTTAAGAAGTAATGTTTCCTCTGAACTCTACTGACCTGGAGCAAATTTAACACAGGAGCTGCTGGTTAGGTTGACCACACTGCTCCTTTGAGTTGTGATATTGCCAATAAAACTTAAAGACAAGAACTTGGGTTTAAAGGCCGTCAAACACAACATTATTAAATGGAACGTAAACAAGGTCAGTGGATTCTTGCCGGTCCTTGAAATTAGGTCTGAGCTGTAGCAAAGGCCTGTAGGAAGATGCCCCAAGAACAGACCCCATTCATTCGACTCACAGAATATGTCCATAAATAGTAAGCTGCTCTCTGAGGCCAGTGGGTACAGCAGAGTTCCCATCCCCACAGCTACATTCCCAGACCCCTCCCCTCTCAAAAAAGGGTGGCCAGGACAAGCTGCCTGTTGGGATCTGCCCTGCCCATGGGCAAGGCATTGGCAGGGAAAGTCATAATTGCACAGCGTTGAAATTGCACTAGGGACTGGCTGACAACATAATAGTGCGTAGGATCAGTGCTAGAGTTCACAGCTGTGCTTTAGCCCTTCTCAGCAGATCAGTGTAGCTGAAACATTTACAACATTGGAAGATAGTATATCACTGCAGATGGAGCATCAGCCCTCCCACCCGGACTCCAGACCAAAGCTCTTCCAGCCATCTGATCTTGTGACAGAACCTTTGTTATAACATCTTCAATGGGGTGAAGGGAGATTCATATCTTAAAAAAGTTTTTTTTAAGAATTTAAAAAAGATCCTTTGCTGTTTCTGAGCAACGTTTTCACAAATGTCAGCTTAACTCGCATCCACAATTTCAGCTAAAACAAAAACGCCTAGAAACAAGTGCAGAAATACAAATCCGATGTGGTGATATTCACAAGCTCTGTGCCTGAAGGAGACCCATGCTGTTCTGGGAGTGCTGGTGTCTGCACTGTGCAGAGAGTGAAGGAGGCAGCACAAACGAGAACTGGGACAGCTGGCAAGGGGTGTCCTACAGCACTAAAGGTATTCAGCAG
>NW_010403190.1:12825-21947 GCF_000710305.1 Buceros rhinoceros silvestris | reverse complement strand
CAGCAGGACTTGCCAATGAAAGAGCCTGAATAGTCTGAAGCTATTGGGACCTGCTAGTTATGTCATTCACAATGTTATTCATTGGCTACTGGTTCTCTTCCTCCTAAGGTGAAATTTCAGTTCATGTTCCCTGCATCGTCCTCGTATTTTGTGTCAAGTCACAATTTCCACTACACAAAGATACATCCCAGGGGTTCTGGACAGCAGTCTGGCAGCTGAGCTCACAATACTCAGCAGTTCTCACAGTTACCTTGCCCAAATCCCTTATTTTTAGGTTTGTACAAGGCAGAGAAGACACCAGGGCGAAGGAGCACAACATGACAAATGTACCACCAAAGGCCTTCTCATGAAGGACACCAGGGATTTCTCCTGACCCTCATCCTTGGAATGAGTCAAGACTATTCAGGCTGGAACAACAACATCTTCTCTTTCTTACCTTCCAAACCCAAATCTAACGTCACTGTCTCTCTCGCTGCTGTTTGGGGTATAACCTCTCCATCTGCCCAGGGCCCTTACAGAAACCACTTGGATATACCACAGGGAGGGACTGGGGATACGGATGTATCCACTAAAGCCGTAGTATCTATCTCATTTACTATCCACTGGACTTTCTCTCCATCCTCTTGTCCCCCACCATGTGTGAACACGTAGGTGGGCACAGCAAAAGGGATTTGTAGTACAAAAGTTAAGTTCCTGTTTTATCAAGCACCTTTGCCATTATTCTGTAACCATCTTCTTGATGACAAGCCAGGACATCTTGTCATTCAGAAAGAAAAATCTTCAGGTCAAGAAATCTGTGTTCGTAAACTGCTACATATCAGGCTTCTTAGTTGTTTGGTAAAAGTAAGAATTATCCTGGGCAGGTAGCAGTGGAATAAATCAGCGCACATTCTGGGGTTCACAGGAAAGGGCACTGCCTCACCGAATGACTACAGCTATTATTGGTAATAGTCTTTCAAGAACTCTCACGTTAACATTGTACCATGGCAAGTCATCTAAAGGACCTCTCGGGATGATCATTCCAACAATGAAAAAGCAAAAAACAAGTTTGCCAAAACGCAGTCAAGCATGTCCTGAAATGCACTATCAATCTGTTGAATTGCTCTGAAAGAAAATAACTGACTAATAGCCTTAACGCTGGGTTTCCAGTGCTCCTAGAGCTGCATGAGAGCCTATCACAGACCCAAATGTCTTCTCTATGAAGGTCGACTGCACTGTAGTGCATTTATGACGAGTCATTTTCTGTGTACTTTCCAGAGGAGCATTTGAGCAAACCATGCATTTTTAACTCAATTGGCTATTCTCAACTAAAAAATTGTTTTAGAGATCCTGAACAATAACACAGCCCCTGGGAGAAAAGCTTCTCTGCATTAGCTATCCATCTGACACCATGAATGATTACATCCAAGCATAAAATTTAATGAGATTTCTACAGAAATGAGTGACATCTGCATAGCACTCAGGTCCTGGCTAACTGTCATACATTTGTCATGACTGAGGCTTTTGTCCTTTATTAATCTGCTTTCAAGAATGCCTGCTGTTGGAAATGGAAATGCTTTTTAGCAGTCATCCTGCAGACTGTGTTAGAGCACACATCTCGGAAAGCATAATGACACATTTTCATGCCTAGGAATGCATTTAGAAGGTTTAAAAAACATGAGAGAATTCCAACACCAAAATATATTGAGAATTTAGCAAGAGACATCTGCATAAATATTTTACATCCTATAATATAAGCAAGATGATTGTTAGTTTGCCTGTAATAGAGTGGATAGAAACTCTTCAACAACATTTGGTGTGCATGGAAGAAATATTGTCGTAAAGGAAACGTACTAAAATATTTGGCTTTAATTTTGTTTGTGCTTGGGACCATGATATAATTCTGGGCCTGGGGCTCCAACCCCGTAAAAGCACGATTGTATCAAGATCTCAGCTTTTCTTTAAACTTTCCCTTGTGGCTACAAATAAAAATTTCACTAGTATTTTCCTACATCAGCAGATAGCCTGAAACAATAGAAGATGGAGATTGAAGATCACCCTATTTTATTAAATTAGCCCCAGGTCTTACTATTCTGAGACAAAGGCCTGACCCCGTGCTTCCCATCGAAGAAAAGCAAACACTTGTCAGGAAGGCAGGAGAGCAGAGGACACATCTTTCTGCTATGTCTTCTCCCAGGAAGATGAGCAAGACCTTTCAACTGCAAATGAAGATGGGACTCCAGAAGGTCAAGAGTCACAAGGTGTCCAAGGGGTGGCACCATCTTATCCCAGCGCTGGTTTGTGACCTGATGAAAGGTGCTGACAGCAGTGAAGTCAAGGCAGAGCAAGGGAAGAGGAAAGACTCCCAGCACTGAAGCTGCTCACCACCCACGGAAGTGGAAAACCTTGTACCTCGTACCTGGGCTCCTGAGGAAAGGACTGCATTGTGTTGTGGAGACAATCTTCTTTCACTGTACATCCATAATACTAAACTTTACTGAATTCCTTCCATTCCAAGGAATTGAATCCTTTGAATTTCAAACCTTCATTTGTCTTTCTTTGTTGCAATTATTTCTAAATGCCATATATTTCCAACATTTTAATGTCAATCAGTTGCTTGTAGATCATTGCCAAGCAAACAGAGGCAAGTGAATAGCATAAATTGCTTTCTCATTTAAAGGATTCAATGTGTCTTTCACTCTGAAGCTATTGAGCTCAACTATTACCAGACTCTGATTATACTGTTGTCATAGTTCATGTAAACATGCTTTTGTTGAAGGCATATCAGAGGAAATATACAGCTATTTGCACCTGCAAATGACAAAAAACCACAGCAACTAAAAATATTTCAGTTAATGGGTTTTTTTAGCTTTTTGTATTCAGATAAATTTGTTTCTACTCATAGACTAAGGATTCCAGCCAGCAAAAAATTTGATTGCATGAAATAGCATAAAAATGTAGTAATGATGAGCTCAGTAATGCAGATGTCCTGGCTACAACTGCCACTTCAAATGAAGGTACCCGACCCAAATGTCTGCCACCCTGATCTGCAGGTGCTGAGCTCTGACAGTTTAGGAAGTGGGACTGCACCATTCACCACAGCTCATGGAAATGGAGGTATCCAAAGGATCTGCTCCACTGCAACTCATTAGACATGCAAACAGCATTGTGCTCCTGCCAAAGTGTAGGAGTAATTCCTTTCTATTAGTAAAGTTGTTTCCATCATCACAGGGTGACAGAGCACTGGAACAGGCTGCCAAGAGAGGTTGTGGAGTCTCCTTCTCTGGAAATATTCAAAACCCACTTGGACATGATCTTTTCCAACCTGCTCTAGGTGGACTTTCTTCAGCAGAGGAATTGGACTACATGATCTTCAGAGCTCCCTCCCAAACCCTGACATTGTGATCACCTTTCCTGCAGTTTCATTTTGGGAGAAAATGTCCAGTAGTGCCTTTTCGATTTTGCAATCCTTATTCCTTGTAGGAGCAGAAGCAACATTTCAGCCTTCAACAACAGGAGGATAGAGAAGAATCAGTAGAGGCTTGGATACCAAGAAAATCCAGATTTGTCATAAGCAATTATAGCTATTAATAATATTATTGTTTTACAGAAGCACTAAATCCTGTCCTTCAGGAGGAATATAAGCATTTAAGCATACGGAACCACAAAAGAGATGTTTATTCTGCATTTACCATGACAGAGATGCACATTTCCCCCTAAACATCTGGTTACAACTGTGGAAGAGGATCTTGAACCAGGAGAACCTTGCCTCCAAATTAGTTTGGGAAGCACAAATGGACAATGCTTTTTAAACACCAGTAATGTTAATATCAGGAAGACTTAAAGAAAATTAGGGGTTGGAGTGGGATGTTATAGCCACATTTTTCTTAGTGAAGTAATTTTTGCTACCAGATATCTCACATTTTGTATCAGTCACAAGGCCTATACAAATGGTGGTTAGCATATTCTCATTTGGTGCTGCTAGGTGGAATACATAACCCTTTCATTTCTCAAGTGAGAAGTTGTTGGGGGGGGGGGTGTTGTTTGTTTTTAACGGAACCATAGCAATTATCAGTCTTCAAAATATTTGGGTTTGGGTTGTGTTTTGTTTTTAATAGCTTTCACTAAAGCAGTTAGTTAATGGCCTTCCAGCTGGGTAGTAATGCATGCGGTTTCCCTGAATGAGTGAATTTAGGAAAAAGCATGAATGCTGTATTCTTGATTCAGTTATGAGCAATACTATTGTTCTTCAAGAAGCACATCCACCTGTGTTTCATTTTGATTACTATTTGTCTTTCCTGCTTACAAGTCTCACTTGTGACAGTTCACTCTAGCCCGGATGCTTCTTAAAGTTGCTCTTTTTTCCTTTAATTTTAGGTTCAGAACAATAACAGAGGATTTCTTTTTTTAAAAATCTGTTTCTATTTCTAGTTCTTCCACTGGCACTCTGACGAGTTAATTCATATTCACCCACACAGCATTTAAAGAGTAGGAACAATCCCAATTTACCAGCAGAAATCATGGAAATGAGGTATCACCATGATGTAGTAGTGTGCATTTTAACCCTTGTACTTCATGGATATTGAACTCCACTGGTCCCCACAGAATGCGTCTCCTGTATTATTGCTGCTCACCCGCAATGATGGTGTGGTCTATTTGATTATTCCACTTTACTTCTAGGTCCTCCTGGTCCCCCAGGGGTTGTAATAGTGGAGGAAATTACAGACACCACAGCAACACTCTCCTGGAGTCCTGGGGCAGACAATCACAGCCCTATTTCTCTCTACAATCTGCAAGCACGCAGTCCATTTTCTCTTGGCTGGCAGACCGTAAAAACAGGTGAGAAAAACTTTCAAACAGCACAAGTAGACTGTTGAAAACTCCTGCTCGTCATAATAATAAGCACCAGCAACTGCAGGAACAGATATTCTTAAGAGTACAATGATAAATTAAAAGCATTGATTTTTTTTTCTTTTTTCATTCCTTTCATGTTACTTAGCAACAGCTCTAAAAGGACAACAAAAAGACACCTGCCATGATGCATCTGTGAATAAGCAGAAAGCTCCCCTCTATCCTTTAATCCGCGTCTTTTCAGGAGTACCACAGTGCCAAAAACCTAGCTGTGATTTCTGACATATTAGATCCTTGATGTCTGTCATTTCCAATGGTGATACTGTATCACAAAGACCACTTGCCATTGAGACATTGTATGTGAACTTCAGATTTCTTAGTGACCTACACATTTCTTTACTGTCTGCAGTTCCGGATGCCATAAGTGGGGACATGGAATCTGCTATGGCTGTCGAACTGAACCCCTGGGTGGAGTATGAGTTCAGAGTTGTAGCAACCAACAAAATTGGGACGGGAGACCCCAGTGCACCATCACGAGTGATCCGAACCAACGAAGCGGGTAAGAACAGGATAAAAAGGTTAACTTTCCAGGATCACCAGAAACAAGAACTATTTTACTATAGTAATAGACTTATTCTTTCCTCCCTGGTACACATCTGTGTGTTTAGTTATCACTGTTCTGGGATGATATACTTTGTAATGGGGAGTCAGTTTATTTTAATCAGAGGAATATTGTTTAATTTACAGAAATGTCTTACTCCATCCATGCTGTTTTATTCTTCATCTTACACTTAAGCCGTTGCTGCCCACCCTCTGGCAGGCTTCTACTGCTCTTCAAACGTAGGCTGCTTCTCCATCTCTTCAAACAACTGTTCCCTAGTAGCCTCTCCCCCTCCATTCTTCGTAACTTCTCCCCTGTGTGCACAGATTTTTTTTCAGCATGATAGGAAAACCATGGGAAGCTGCTTAATTTGAAATACTCCATGGTCTATGTGTTTCTTTGTCATGCACACTCTACCATGAACTGTTATTGCATTTAAAGCAATGTCATTATTTTTCTGACTGGGATGGTACTGTGGAAAAATTTTTTATGTCCTATTCGGGTCTCTTGAAAATTGCAGTTGTCTCGGAAATTGCAGTGGTCTTGGAAATCGCAGTGGTCTCAGAAAGTTTGGAACATTTAACAGTAACTTACGCAGAATGAAGTGAGATGAAGAAGGATTGGGAATCTGAGAAAAATCCCAAGGCAGCTAAAGACATACCTTTTAAGAGTCAGAAAGAGATAAAGATAAGATTTGAACAAAACCTCACAAGAGAAGTGCACCGCAGTACACATTCAGATTGTTTTCCATTCTTCTTTGTTATTTAGGAGGCGTAGAGAATGTTGATTTTGTCTCGATGTTTCTTCCGCAAAGTAGTTTATTAATCACAGAGAACAGAAGAGTGCCAAATTCAAAGATTCCACTTGAATCTGAAAGTATAGCTGATTTTGTAGTTGGAAATATTCTGGGCAAATACAGCAGCTGTGTTGCACACTGCCTTCTCATTAAGGGAGATTATAAGAAGTACAAGTGGCAATGCCAGAATGTGTCTGCCTCTCATTCTGAAATAAAATCCTTATCTTTTAAGATATGTTAATCTTGTGTCTGAGCTCCACAGTTCACCAGTCTGTGTATATGCCACCATAAACATTTGCAGCAGAACTTTCAGGCTGATTTTCTTAGAAAGAACTATAGAATCAGCTGAATAATTGGGGCTGGAGGAGGGGATCTTGGAAAGTCTCTAGTCCAGCCTCCTGCTCAAAGCTGGGTAAACTACTGAGTGTTCGAAACCTCCAAGGAGGGAGATTCCACATCCTTGCTGGGCAACCTGTGCCAGCAAACTAATCTCATTGTGATTTCTCTTTGAAGATGTCCAGCCATAACTCTCCCTATTTCAGCTCACGACCACTACCTCTTGCCCTCCCACCCTGCACCACTATGAAGAGGCTCTGTCTTTCTCCTCACTGACCTCCCCACAGGCACTGGGAGATGCTGTTATGTCCCCCAAAGCCACCTCTGCTCCAGACTGAACAAGCCCAGCTCCCCCAGCCTCTCCTCACAAGGCAAATGCTCCAGCCTCACAGTTCCAGTGGCCTCTCCTGACCTTGCTTTAGTTCATCAATGTCTTTCTCATTGTGGCACCCAAAATTGGATGCACTATTTCAAAGTCTAACAAACCTAACTTCAGTTGTAATAAGACATATTTAATTTTTTTTTCTGCTTTAAATAACTGTGTAGTCGGTAGCAGATATTAAATTTCACTGAGCAATCACAGAACTGCACTGGTTATTTGATTCCCACTTATGTGTGTAGAAGGATGCTTCCTTTCCAAATTTCCCCCTCATCTTCTGCAAACTCCCCACAGTGTGAAATTCAATAACTTTATAGCAGAATCTTCAGATGCTACATACTTTGTTCCAGAAAAGGAGGAAAGGAAAAATGAAATAAAAAACACAAGCTACTTTCATCTCAAATGATTTTAAAAAACCCCCAAACTTATTTCATCGTCATTATTCTTTAACCTTGATTTTGTACCATATTTCACTGGCAGTGAAAATTCTGCTGGACCCAAATGTTTGAATGACTTCTCTAGTTATTCAGGTGGTGCGTACCAGACAGGACGCAAACCTTCTGAAAGAAGGTTATCCTGCAATAGGTTGCACCCCTGAGATTATATTCTTTCAGGTTTATGAATATGTTTCCTGTTTTTGAAAGGACAGGTCAAGATTTTAATCAAATAGATATATTTAAGCTGTGAGCAAATATTTTTCTCACAAACTGAAGTTTGGAAATGTTAGATTTCATTTACCTGTCACATTTTTTAGGTTACTTCTTCTTTCCCAGTGTTTATGAAACAAAGGCTGTATTTACTAAAATATATTCCTATGACTCTAAGGAAAATATTCTTCACACACATCTGTTTCCAATACTCCTTTGGACGATCATTGCAAGTTTACCTTTGTAAAAATGAATCAATAAATCTTAATAATAATTGGTTTAAAAAAACAGCCATGGTTTTCACTGGAGTTCATATATGGGTATCCAAATTGGCACATCAATATCTATCTTAGTGAACCCAATGATCCATTATTTTTCAGAATCTCTCTATTACTAATTTTTTATCTGAAAGCTACACACTTTCTCTATTAACATGGGCTCCAGGTCTAATATCATAGATCTCAATTTTTAAAAGACATTATGTGAAAAGACATTATATATCATACAGAACATGACATCAACCTCCCTACTCATGACCCAGGAAGGGTGACCTGGTTATTTGCAGGGATGTTAGATGCAGCCCACATGTTAAAACAGGCATGCTGGGTAAAACTCCAGAAATACCCATCTCCCAGCAGAGGAAGTGACAGTGGCTCATGCTCAGATGAGACCTGAGATCCACCAGGCTGAATAATAGCTGCATAGACAACACATAAAGGCAGCAAATGCGTGATTCCACTTCCATTATTTTATACTTGAATGGAAACCGGCATCTGTTATTTAATGGCACAAGCTAATTTATCCAGCGACTAGTCTTTCTCTCTGCCCACACCTCTCTCTTTTTATCACTTCTTCCCTAATATAGTAACAACATTCTATATTAGTCCATTATCTAAAAATACCCATTGAAACAATACTTGGGATGGTGTAAGGAAATCAACAGAATAATAAACAGGTTTCCACTTGCTTTAATTTTCTAATTAAACCTTAATCTTGTTACTTAGTTCATATTTAGTTAACATGATTGCTTTTCATAGCTGCTTTCATCGGAATGGATAACACCGCAATTTTCTGGCACATCTAACTTATAGCCAGCTGCTGCATTTCTGTCAGTTCTAGCCTTGATACATATTTTACAGGCCCACAAGGTGAAGAGCCAATAACATGAATTTAAACATGTCTGGCATTCCACTAAGGCAGTCGGGCATTTGGAGCCTGGGGGCAAAGCATCAATTACATTATCTATTCATGGGGAAACATGGGGAGAGAGAAATTGAGTAAAATCATGGAGGTTAACCTGTTAATCATGCATGCAAACTCGATTTTATGAGGTAACCATGTAATGCACTCTATTAGTAGCACATAGCACACAGCCTTTATTTTTAATAAGGCCATTCTTTCCATTAAGCCACCCTTATTCTCAGCTAGACTATCTTCATAGCTTAACGAGCAATACCTCTGTCCCAGGAAAAAAGTTTCAGACTGGCTTTGGTTTGGAGGGGGGGGGGGGGGGGGGGTGGGGGGTGGTGGTTT
>NW_010403190.1:0-12748 GCF_000710305.1 Buceros rhinoceros silvestris | reverse complement strand
GGGGGGGTGTTGTTGGGTGTGATGTTTTATTTATTAGTGACCTGTATAAATTTTCAGCTTTTCCCATTATCATAACTATTTTTGCTCTTGAAAAAATGAACAACCTGCTGTGTCTGTGACGTTCGGAGATGATTATGTAGGCTACTGAAGCCTTTACCCATAGGGAAAAAAGAAAAAAGAAAGAGAAAGTACACGGTAATCACTGACTGCATGGATATATTTAGAACCAATAGGCTACTAACACGTAATATTGCAGGCTCAAACTAATATGCAGTATATATTACAAAGAATGCAAAAGTGTGTACCACTAAAAGGCACAACAGGAAAGTTGAGGAATTGGTACTCTGGTATATATGCCACAGTATTTGACATTTCAGGCCTGGATGTGGTGGTCTGGAGGGTATTCAGAGCCCTGCAGCTATTTACTACTATCAGTGAACAGAACTGAATTCTATCATCTCCCACTAAATTACAAATATCAAAAATACAGAGAAAATGAGAGCAACGGAAATGCATATCCAGAGACCAGTTGGGCATCCTTGTTTTCCAGTAGTTGAATACAGCGTGTCACTCTCTTCTGAGATGCTGACACATTTTACATTCCATTCCTGAACAGATGAGACGTGAAATGTTTTCCTGGGAGGGTGAGAACTTGAGAGCTGGCCTTTCACACAGTGAAAAGGTTTTCACTTAACATGCCTCTGTTTCCCAGATGTGTACTGTAGGAGGTATAGATATAATAGATACAGATAGATATGGCTATAGATATAGCTAGATTATATAGATATAGATTAGATAGATGGATATAGATATATAGATATAGGGATAGATGATATAAGAGCTCCAAAGAGGAGATAAAAGGACTCCCTGAAACAATACCTCAGCCTTGGCCATATTGACCACCATCAGTGGTCCACCCTGGCCTCCAATCGGGAGATTTGGAGACACACCATACATAACGCTGCTGCCTCCTTTGAGAGCACACGTAGAATCAGTCTCGAGGAGAAAAGACAGCACAGAAAGAACCATGCCTCGACTATACCACCCAAGGAGACCTTCCGCTGTGCTCTTTGCAACCGGACTTGCCTATCCCGCATTGGCCTTTTCAGCCATCAGCGCACTTGCAGTAAGCGTGGGGAAAGCCCTTCCCAAATCTTCGTCCGTGAAGCCAAGCCATGATGATGGAGATGATATATAGATTAGATAGAGATAGATAGAGATAGAGATAGAGATAGAGATAGAGATAGAGATAGAGATAGAGATAGAGATAGAGAGATAGAGATAGAGATAGAGATAGAGATAGAGATGATAGAGATAGAGATAGAGATAGATAGAGATAGAGATAGAGATAGATAGAGATGATAGAGATAGAGATGATAGAGAGAGGTAGAGGTAGAGATAGAGGTAGGTAGATATAGATAGATATAGATGATACAGTTATAGATTAGATGTAGATATAGAAGGAGAAACAACTAAGAAAACACTGCTGAATGTGTTGTTGCTTTGTTCCTCACATCAGAAAGTTCTGCGAGGCTATCAACAAACCCTTTTCCATACATTTTCCACAGCTAAGAACTGTTGGTTTTCAAACACCTGTATATTAGAAGATAGAAAAAGCTCTAAAAGAAATAAATAACTGCAACTGTATCTTGAGAAACATTTTCCTAAGGACTAAAGAGAAGTTTAATAATTCATCTCCCCCAAAAGTGTAGTAATATCAACATTTTGTTTCATTTTGTTTTATTTGATAAGATGTTTCACAATTTATACAAAAAATATAGATGAGGAAAATGTCTTCATGAACACAGTATTCAAGCACAGTAAGAAAGACTTCGTGATCAAATCACAGAATTGGGATTTGGGAAATTTGAAGTCAATTACTTGTCAGAAAACTGTCAACTTGGGCACCTTGTGTTAGCATTTTTTACTCTAAAAATAGGAGGTTAGCGAGGTTCTTGCTTCTCTTTGTTTTGCCTCTATCACCTCACTCATTCAGATTGCAAAATTGAAGGATAGGGACTAAATGTAGCTACCTGTTTCTACAGCAACACTATAATCAGTTCTAATTTTGACTGCTAAGTGCTTTTGTTCTGCACAAAAATTAAGACAGAGTACAAAATTAAGAATCTGTCTTTTCATGATAAACAAAAGACATGGAATTGACAAAAAAGCCACTCAACATTTCCTTGAAAAGAAAGACAAAATGGAAACACTTTAAAATTATTAATTATTCATTTAATAACTTTTTAAAATTTCTTTACAAGACCAGAATGTTAAGAAGAGGGTGAACTGCTTTTCAAGTAATTTCAGTTTTTCCAGGTTCAATGTGACATTTTATTTTCCTTTCTATATGGAAAGGAAACTGGAGCTAGAGCAGTTTAAAAGATTTTTTCAGTTCACTCACTGAAGTAAAAATGGGGAGAATAAACCTGATTTTAAACAAAGTGTAGATTTTTCTTTTTCAAATTAAAAGTAAAATAATATTTTTGGATAAAAATTAAGTCTGCCAACTCCATACAAAATATTTTCATTTGTCTTTCCAGTTTTAATGTTTCTATTTTTAAAAAAATCTGAACTACGATTCAAATTATACCTGCTTTTGAAACACAAATGTCCATCTTTCATTTGTTATAATGTCAAAATGAACTATTTAATAAATTTTAATATTTTGCCCAAAAGTGAGCACACAAAATCTTTGAATGAGTTCATCTTTACAGTCTATCAGAATTTCATTAAATGAAAACAGAAAATCCATCAGCCATGAAGAGAGGAGGAGAGGAGAGAGGAATTTTTAAAACTCTGAACAAAAAACCTAATTTAGGAACACTAAAGCAAGAGCAATTTTCAAAAGACTGGACACAGTGGAGCTCTGCAAGGAAATCTAACTTCTACCCCAAGTGGTCATGGTTTCATAGGCGTGGTATTACCTTCCAGAAGTTTCCCCAAACATTACATTCAAGCAAAAATTTAAAATATATTGGTGGCATTGTCAGCACTTCTTAGCACTTTGTGACCATTGCTGCCACACACAAAGCCCTCAGCAACATCAGTTCTGTGCATACATCTTGTCCTAAACAAAACCCACTGCTTTTCATGCATATTTAGCTTGCAATGATAAGATATATACACAAATTATTAAACAATGGGCCATGGTTTCATGAATAATCTGTAGCTTTCCATATCACCTTTTCTTCATTTATATTCTAAGCACATTGTCACATGCTGAGGGCTACATTCTTTGTGCCAGCTCTTAGAGAAGATGTTAGAGGGCTTTTGTTCGGTTTAGGGGAGATAAGCTTCAATAGTGTTTAATTTCCCTTTCATTTTCAGTGTATCACAGTACTTCCATCAAAACGGAAAACAACAAGAAACAACTCCTGGCAAAGTCATTTCAAGATTTTTGTTTGTTTACTTTAAGTGGAGGCTTCAAAATCACTGTATGCCGGAACAAACCCATTATCTGCTGGGAACTACATCTAGGCACCATGTCTTTCAGAACACAGTTTTACGTAATATTTATTGTTCACATTACCAGAACAACAAAGAGACCTGGCTTTTAACTCCCAACCTTACCGGTGGCTGAAGATACAAAAGAAAAAGAGGGCTGACCTGATCCCAAAGAGCTTGCAGTCTAAGAATAGAACAGAAGACAAGGGAGAATAGGCAGCTGGCAAAGAGACTAATGAGAAACTTTAATCAGAATTATAGACTTATGATCAAGCTAAGCATAGTCACATTTTATAATCCTAAAGATCGGGTTTAAGCCAAGGAGTGATTCACTTTCCAGAGGTGACATTCTTTCATCTTGTTAAATGAGACTTATTAACACAGCAAAGGGCTTTTTGCCACTAGATGGGCTGTATTTATTCAGAAGAATCAATACAGAATTTCTCAGCCTTGGTAAACACTAAAGAAAAGGGGTCCTAATGTCCTTGTCCCCAAGGCACGTGGACCCTGTGTCCAGGAGCCAAGTTTAGTCACCATACTTGCATATTCGGAGCAAGTGCGTCAACCTGAGTGTCACTGCTGAGAATTAACAACTTAAAGATTAGGAAGTCACTAATTGTATGGCGATAAACTCAGGCTATGAGTGAGCAAATTCAGACATAACACTGATATGAAGGTGATGCCACTGAAAAGGTTGCTAATATATAACCTCAGTGCCTGGCAAAAAATGTTTTCTTTTAATAGTTTTCTTCACTTAACAGTGACTCATTTCAAAATGTCCCCTTCTGACTGTACGTAACCTGCTTTGGTGCAGTGCAGGGGAAATTTATTCCTTTGACACACTTATTCTTTTAATGGTTATTCATTAGAGAGAGTTTCACTGTGTGAATATACATCTTAGTTTGGTGCAAAATGATTTCATCGTTCTGACAGTTTTATTCTTTTAACGTTTATTCCTTTAAATAGGTCTTCAGTCTGCAAAGCTCTTAACAACAAAACCCTAGAAAGAGGGCACTGCAGGTTAAATAAGTCCATCATGTTGGATGATTCCATGGAGTACAGCGTACTCTCATCAGTAATGTGGCACCTACATAAAAACTTCATTTATCTTTATAACTTCACCAAAAAAGTCTTAGAAAGGCAAGAGAAAAATCGGGGGTAATCAAGGTTTAAATATACGCCATTAGAGATGGCATCATAATTTGATAATTTGCATGTTAATTACCGAGCATATGATTCTTCATCTTCATGGTAAAACAGTCATCCCAGTAATGCACAATGATTTTATTTGTTTGTTTGTTTTATCCAGAGGACAACTCTGTTTCTGAAAGGAAAATTGTATTAACTTTTTGCCATGTACAGATTAGGTCTTAGTTTTAAACTAGTTCATGTCTTTAGTTAGTAGACCCTAAACAATCCTCCCCATTGTTTAGACAGTCATTTTTGGATGGGATGAACCACCCCAAAGCTCTGTATTCACTGGAGAAGGAGCCAGAACTGCAAGCTCAGCCCATGCACCTGGTATCCTACTAGCTAAACTGCAAAGCAGTTCAGTCATCTGATTACACCAAAGTCAAGAGCTTTCAGCAGAGAGTAGCTGCGAATGATATAATTTAACATGTATGTAGGGGGAAGAAGGAAGGAACGAAGGAAGGAAGGAAGGCACCTTTGCCAAAATCCAGATTTATGAACCCAGATTTATTGGACAGGGATGTTTCTCACATTAGAGGTCTTGCCTATCAGTCTGGTAAGAATCACAGATAAAAGGGCTCTTACCTCATTTCCAACAGTAAATCAATAAATCAGAAGCAATTCATAAGCTTTGAGAGTTTGCATCATTGTATCAAGAAAAAAACAGAAATGGGTTTAAGTTCTTCAAAGGGAAGCTCAGAGTTCAAAAAGACATTACACAAACGAATTTTGAAATTTCACGTGAACTTCCAGGGTCTAGCAAAAACTGCACTTTCATTGAACTTGAGCTGTTAGTGATCAACATGAGCAATAGAGAGGACTGTGTACATTTATTTAAATGTATTTTTCTTTGTATAGTTCAAAGGCACAGTGCTACTCAATAAATAAGGTACACAGCGTGCAATAAGGCCTTGAACTTAATGCTCCACCGTACGTTTCTACCACTGACCTATGTAATGCCGTAAGGAAGAAAAGGGAACACTTATACCTTAGGACATATTCAATCAAATAAAGAATGCAATTGTTACCTGCTCACAGTAAGTAAACTCAAGACATTAGTCATTTTAGGAGGTTCATCACAGGCACTAAGTAAGATGAAAGAAATTATACAATTCCAACAGCACAATTAAGATTTCTGAAGTTTTTCAAAATATGGTAACCCAATTCACAGTGAAGATGATAGTTATAATTTCTTTTAATGAATTTCATCAACCGCTCACTTGTGCTTTTAAAGGCATAATGGTTGTCTTAGCTTTTAAAGAACTGTGGGTAGCTCTGCTTCCAGCATTTTGCAAGGAAGTACAAGAGGTGTTTAAGGATGGTTTCTTTAAAATTTCTTAATATTGGCTCCCTGGTAAAGCATACAAGAACAGATTTACAAGGACTAAAACATTAACGACCTGGGAAATAGTAGACACATATTATTTAGGTCCTAAGATTTTATGTGAAGTTTGAAATATGCCAAGTTCCCCGGTATTTGATTTTGAGTTAGCTATTCAAAAAATACACCTTAATAAGATAATTCCTGATTTATCTCTTAGATGATCTGTACATTGAAATTTTGACTAATTTGCAGAAGACATAGTGCTTAATTTTCTTCTCAGCTTATGCTTTGTTTGAATTTACCAGCTCGGCTGTGGGATTCTTTGAAATTGAAAAATTTTCTTTACCACAGAGTGCTATGTTTGGTATTTCTGTTCTGATTTAACAGCCTCATTTCTTCTGCAGCAACTTATTACTATGGGGAAAACGTCAATAACGTGGACATTCTGGTTTTGCGGTTTTCTTTTGTTTTTGCTCACAGTTCCAAAGACACCTCCAGCTAATGTAAGTGGCAGAAGTGGAAGGCGACATGAATTAGTAATAGCATGGGAGGTAAGGAACTGTTACGATTAAAATTTTTGTTTCATGTTTACTTCTTTGAGGGTAAAGTAGAGAGTACTAAACTGGGGTTTCCTTACTGTACTGGGGGTTCCTTACAGCAAATCTGGACAAGACTGTTCTTTAAATATGTTCTAAAGTCTCAAAATAACGTGCATTTTCATGCTGTTTGAGTAGAGGGCATTATGTCAGCAGCTCCAAAAACTGTGCTAATTCATGAGTCCTGATGTACTTCATCCTGGTGTACCGCTTGAGTTGATTTGTTTTTTCTGGATCATATGTAAATGCTAATAGATTAAATAATAGCTAAAGGAAGAGGAAGAAAGCCTTGTAACTTTTTTAGAACTTTAAGAAAGAAATATCTTTTTTTAGCATTTCATAAAAATATAAAAATAAAGATCTGAAGCAGACCTTTATTTTGCAAAGATATTTACGATGCAAGTTGCAAGACAGATGTATGATTGTGCCAGTGGGAACCGAAGGGGTCAGAGCTGCTTTCTCTGCTAATCATAAATAACGCAGTAGAGCAGAGAGTTTTCTTGGGAAGTTTTCAGAACTTCTAGATTCATCATGAAGAGTTTCAGATTCAGGAAATATACATATATATATATATATAACCAAGAAATATTCCATCAAATAAAGACATGGGGTTTCTATGACAAAAGTTGTAGCCTAGCCAACTTGAGGAGACATTCAGATGGAAAGAGACACACAGAATTCCGACTGTTTAAAACGGCAAGTTTTAGGATATATGAAGAGGCCGTCTTCTGTTGACACATCTGCCTTATCTCCCTGAGACAGCTGAAACAGAGCTGATTTCTGTTTGCTTTATAGTCTATAACTACAAACAGAAGCATCTCTCCTAGTGAGAGAGAATTCGCTGAATCCCAAACAAAAACATCAGGTGGTTAGAAATGTATCATCTGATGGAAACTGGCCTAATCCCAGTCCCTAATATGATATATTAGTATGCAGTATTCACATTAATTGTGAATTGTCATCTTCCCCAGATGACTGCTGCAGGGAACTACTGCAGTGTGTTATATCTCCCTTTCTGTCAAGGGCTGACGTTTTCTTCCAAAAGAAACCAGAGAACCACGGGTGTCCCATCCTGCGATACAGATACAACAGAAAGTTGAGAATTAGTAATTCCCATAACATCACTTTTAGTATACATTGACTTCTTCTTCCAGAAAAGCCAGCTCAT
The DNA here is from genome assembly GCF_000710305.1 of Buceros rhinoceros silvestris. Lineage (NCBI taxonomy): Eukaryota > Metazoa > Chordata > Aves > Bucerotiformes > Bucerotidae > Buceros > Buceros rhinoceros. The sequence continues at coordinate 5,022 of NW_010403190.1, read as the reverse complement.
GCTTTTTCACTTACATCTAAAGAGTACAAACTGCCAATAAGGCAGAAGGTGTTGACCCTTCCCTCTTGTTTCTGATGAACTTATTTCCATCAATACCTTTTGCTGTTCTTAGTATTAATAATTTCATCACACTATTGTTTCACTTCTTAAAGTCATTAAGCAAATTAAGATTATGAGAACATCATGGCATTTCATCTGTGTCAAATATAGATTGTGAAGTGAGCATATTTACATTTTTTAATTGTTTGAAAACTTGCTACCATTTCTACTTGCAGTCACAGTCTCTTCAAGAAATTGCAAAATATAGAACAAAACACACAGAAACATGAAATGAAAAGTGTTGGAACGTGTGCTAAAGAACTCATCCTGGCACATTGCACTCCAGCAACTCACTACAGACTGCTGTGCTGTCTGGTGTAGCCACCATATTCCATAAGGCACAAACAGTGTAAGTTAGCACAGCTCCAGCACATTCTGTGCTTTTGCAGGATGTAAAAAAGTTTTATTGGGCTTAGGCAACGGGAATTCAACAAAGTACTTTGAAGCTTAACGAGATACTGAGATGGTATATAGGTCTCTGGGAATTCAGAAAAAGACTAACCTACCTAGGCTTCTGAATTATACTCAGCAGGTTGAAACAAAATTTTATTGACACAACTCTAATTCACAGACTGTGTATTTAGTATTTTCAGTGAAATCCAAGGGTTCTGCTACTTCTTTTGTATTTCTGGCTTTTCTTGTAGAAGCTGTCTACTGCCAACTCCATAAGTATTGCAAAGAGATGCAAAGCTCCTCCTTCCCAACTCAAATCACAAAGTCTGTCTTTGTTTTGCCTCCTCTGCCATTGGAGTCATGATTTTGTTTTTTCTTGGATGTGCAGTGCACAGGTAGAAAATGGTGTCTGCAAGTGAGGTGCTTAGCGAGGAGACATTAACCTGCAATGCGGAGGGGAGAGGATTTGGTGTCCCCTGTGCCCCTGCTCTGACTCGCATGTTCATGACTGCAGATCTAGGATGGACACTTCACGAGAGGGTGTTTAGACACCCTTTTGTTGGCATTTCCCATAGGCCTAATATGCCGCCAGCTGTTAAACACAACCTCGATCCTAAATTAGTCCATTGACTTTGTAAGAAATGTAGGCAGTAAACTAGCACGCAAAATTCCATTCCTTGAGCTGGACATGTAAGATTTAGCTTTTGCAGTGCTTAGCCTCTCAACAGAAATCCCTTTGCTGACTGCCTGCTTACGGCAGATGCATCCCAATTGAAATGACTAATTTCACAGATCCTCTGAGAAGAGAAAAAAAAATCAGATTTTTTTTCCTTCACCAAGATTCAGTTTGAGAGTTAGAACAACTAGATTTATTACATTATATCCTAAGTCTCAAACTGAACCCTAGACTTAAATCCCGAAGACTTGACACCCTATTTGGATGCAGAAATTAGATCTAAACCCCAAGTGAGCCCCACTGTATTAAGCGTCACTCACATCATATTTTAGGATCCCTTAACAATACATTGCTCTATATTTTTAACAAGGTCACTGGAAGAGGTTATTCCACTAATAGACTACTGGTTAAAGCATTAAGAATGAAGTGGAAGATAGGGAAGAAAAAAGTCTTTTTAAGTCCAAGAGCTCATTCAGTCCTAGGACAATGACTCCACTACAGTGATTAGCTGAAGAAACTCTCTTACAAGGTTCCTCTTCAGGTTCCTCATCAATCCCTGGCATGATAAATGAAATCCTATATTGCAGCCATAAGGGATCACCCTCACATGAGCAGCCAGATTACAATCAGCCAGTGAATGACTGCTTTCTAAATTAGTAAAACCACATCTGATCATTACCTGAACTTTATTTCTCAGCCAGTGTCAGAAGAGTTCCAGAACGGAGAAGGATTTGGATATATTGTAGCCTTCAGACCCAATGGAACACGTGGCTGGAAGGAAAAAATGGTGACATCTTCAGATGCCTCTAAGTTCATCTACAGAGATGAAAGCGTGCCACCTCTGACCCCTTTTGAGGTGAAAGTTGGTGTTTACAACAACAAAGGAGATGGTCCCTTTAGCCCTATTGTGGTCATCTGCTCAGCTGAAGGAGGTCAGTTCAACATGAAGTTAATTTGTACCTTATGAACTACATTAAACTATGTTTACATGATATGTCCTATTACACCAATGCTTCTTCAATCTTAAATTTCAAAATTCTTTGCAGAAGTGCTAAGTAACATTAAACAAGTTTTGCAGAGAAGGAAGAGAACTAACTTGCCAAGGTTACCCCAAAAACAAGTGACAACGTTTAGGAATACACTTCAAACCACTAGCCCTAACCAAAAAGGAGTCTCTTTTAAAGAAGGTTCATGCCTAATATAAAATCCGTAGGATTAACTTTAAGCTGGGCTGCTCCAACAAAGAGCAAAGGAAGGCTGTAATTTTCTAGTGTTTCTGAGGTCCGGGATACTTTTTTTTGATGGGCTAATCAGACAACAGTTCAAAGACTAAATAAATTTGGTTATGAATGCTCATTTCATGGTTAATAGATACCAAAAGTGAATAGAATGCAATTTTGTTCTTATTTTTATTATTTTTCTATTATTTTATCTTTTTTTTTTAGTTTATTAGTATAAAAGTTTTGAATTTACGTTGATGTCCTAATATTCAATGTGATTAATAGGAACCGTTCAGAAGAACAAATTAAAAATATTTCTTGAAAATTTATATGTCAACCTGATATAACTCTCAACAGCGTTTGGGGGGGAGAGTGGGGTGGAAGTCTAATTTGTGCTAGCAAAACAAGTTGTTCTGTATTGAGAGGAGCCAGTGTGTGGAAATGTCCATACACATGAAAGGTAAATAAATGTTATCCACAGGAATATTTTGAGAAGCTCCATTGCTGGAAATCATATACTTCAGATCTTCTTTACTATACTGTCTCTTTTTAAGAGAATAAAATAAGTACAGTGCAGTACAGATGGGAGGAATTTCATACTATTTCTACAAAATTGTAGTGTGGAGATAATGGTACTTCATGTGAACTTTAAATGATATTCCCTATTAGCTCGCAATAAATGTGTGACTTTGGAACCATGATGTAGCAGAGATTATCTACTACTATTCCCTCACACTAATTAGAGAGGATGAAAATACCACTTTTGCTAAAAGCTCTTCCAGTAATTTGTTTGTATTCCACTGTTTGGATTGTCATTACCAAGTATTCACATTATTATTTAAAGAAATGACATTTTAAAGTGTAAAAATTGCCCAGTACATCTTGGAAATTTAGCAAATTACTTCCCTGTTCCTCGATGGTACATAATACTGTGAGACCAACGGTGATATTTTTATTATTTAACCATTTCATACTTTAATCAGAAAGTTCAATAAAAATAGAGTTTTGCAAGGGAAGGGAGGTGAAACCTTAATAGATATTTTTTTTTAATAGCAAAAGCTGTTCTGGCAAAAACTGAATGCTGAACTTTAATAAGTAGTCCTTTTCACAGAATCATGGAATGCTTTGCATTGGAAGGGACCTTCAAAGCTCATCTAGTCCAACCCCCCTGCAGTGAGCAGGGACATCTTCAACTAGATCTGGTTGCCCAAGACCCATCGAAACCGATGTTTCCAGGGATGTTTCCAGGGATGGGGCATCTACCACCTCTCTGGGCAACCTGTGCCAGTGTTTCATCACCCTCATTGAGAAAAACGTCTTTCTTAGATCTAGTCTAAATCTCCCCTTGTAGTTTAAAAACATCACCCCTTGTCCTGTTGCAACGGGCCTTGCTGGAAAGACTGTCCCCATCTTTCTTATAAGCCCCTTTAAGGAAACTGCGCTGGTCCTGATACAGACCTCTGAGAGACACCACTTGTCACTGATCTCCATCTGAACATCAAGCCATTGACCATTACTCTCTGGATGCAAACATCCCACCAATTCCTCATCCACCAAACAGTCCAACCATCAAATCCATCTCTTTCCAATTTAGAGAGAAGGATGTTGTGGGGGACCACCTCAAAATCTTTACAGAAATCCAGAGAGATGACATTCATAGTTCTTCCCCTGTTCACCAATGCAGTCACTTCATCATAGAAGACGTGTTGCTCAGGCAGGACTTGCCCTGTGTGAAGACATGCTGGCTGTCTCTAATCACATCCCTGTCCCCCATGTGCTTTCGCGTATCTTATGGGATAATCTGTTTCATGATCTTCTCAGGCATAGAGGGGAGGCTGACAGGTCGGTAGTTCCCAGGGTCCTCCTTTCTACCTTTTTAAAAACGGGTGGAATATTTCCCTTTTTCCAGTTACCAGGGACTTCACCTGACTGCCAGGACTTTTCAAACGAGAGTAGCTCAACAGCTACATCAGCACTCTGGGACGCATCTTATCAGGTCCCACAGACTTACATATGGTTTCAGGCTCCTCAGGTGGTCACAAATACAATCTTCTTTTATTCTTTTATTTATTCACCCCTGTGGTCCCCATCTTGCAGTCCATCAACTCAGGGCATGTGAAAAGAGAGTTTGTCAGTGAAGACTGAGGCAAAGAAGTGGTTGAGTACCTCAGTCTTCTCCTCTTCTGTGGTTACCAGCTTGCCAGTCATGTTGAGAGGGGTTATGGTCTCTTTAACCCCCCTTTTCTGATTGACATACCTGTAGAAGTTCCTCTTATTATTCTTTCCATCCCTTGACAAGTTCAGCTCCAGCTGCGCCTTGCACTGACCTCATCCCTACACAACTGGTCAGTGTTCCTATACTCTTCCCAGGATCCCTGTCTCTGCTTCCACCACCTGTGCAGTTCCTTCTTGCCCTTTAGTTTGACGAGCAGATCTCAGTTCAGCCATGCTGGTCACTTCCATTCCTTGTCTGATTTTTTACCCCTGGGGATCGAGAGATCGTGAGCTCTATGGAAAGTGTCCTTAAAGATCTGACAGTTCTGTTCTGCTCCCTTGTCCCTGAGGACCATTTTCCAAGGGGTCCTACTGACTAACTCCTTGAGGAGCTAGAAGTTTGCTTTCCTAAAATTCAGG
>NW_010403189.1:17337-22766 GCF_000710305.1 Buceros rhinoceros silvestris | reverse complement strand
AGGCGAGGCCCCTCTGCCGCTCCTGTCAGGTCCTGGGGTGCTGCTGGGCCCCGGTGCCCGCCCAGGGCTCGGGCAGCCCCCACCGCCGCGGCTTTTCCCGCCTTCCCCACTCTGAGGGAGCCTCTGACCGGCTCTCGCTGGCGAGAGTTTGTATCCCCCGCTGCAGCGGCAGCGAGGAGCTCACTGCTGCGCTGGTGCCGTTTGCGTTCCCATGTGGCGAGGCAAACTGCGCCGTTTGATTTTCGTCTGCCGCCGGTGCAGAAGCAGCAGCCAGTTCGGGGTTTGCGCAGCCCAGTTTCTGATAGAGGAAAGAAACAAAATGTTTGTCCGTGCCTGCAGTAATGGATACAAGAATATGGCCAGAAAAATGAATGGGGAAAGCACTTTAATTATCCAGAGCAGAAGAGTGTGTGTCACAGGAATGAGCACGCTGGAGAATTTAGGTCTGAACAATTACCTTCCCTTGTTTGCTGATTAAATGTTTGTGGTGGTCATAATTATACACGCGAGCTCAGGCCTGAAACAAAAACAGCACCAGAAATGCATTAAAGAATGGTATGAGATCACTCACTGGTGAGTCAGTAACTCAATTTAAAAGTGTGGCTTGAATCTCAAATCAAGAGAATATTCACTTCACTTTAGATTGGTTTTCTTTCTTTTTTCACCTTGTTTAATTCTGGGCATTCATCCTGTGGCTTCATCATGCATGTCTGACAGGTTTTTCTTGAAACAGTTAAAACCTGAGTCAGGGAACCAGCACTCTGGGATTTTTTTTTTGTTGTGGTTGTTCAGTCTTTCTCATTTATTTGAGTCTTCTTGAGGAGTTTTGTGTGTGATAACATCACTTGTTATATGCCTTTCTGTCTGAACTGAGGATCTGGCCTTCTTACTACTTAGATCAGCTCTAAACATTTTTGATAAACAGTAGTGGCGCAGTTACTTGTGTTCTTTTTCTGGTACTAATGATACTGTATCCTCAAGTTGGAAAGGTCTGTTGTTGATGTTGAGGTACAGGGTGTTTCTTCAGCTATCTGTTTGTTTTCCCTTTTTTTTTTAGGCTCTTTTACCTATGGCAAATGTGGCCATAATTGACTATACCTTGGAGTTCCTAACAGCAACTGGAGTGGAAGAAACCTTTGTTTTCTGCTGTTGGAAGTCAGCTGAGATAAAAGAGCATTTACAGTAAGATTCTCATCTTTTTAGCTTCTTCACAAAAAGAGTTCTTCAGTCCTCCAGCAAGCCTCAAAGGTCTCACTGATCCTTCTGATGAAATTGTGGAAGAGACTCCCTGTCAGCAGTTGTCTCTCAGCACCTCTCGATAAAGTCTGTTCCTCCTGTGAAGGGGAGTGCGCATTAAGAGGGTTGAGTGTTTTGGGACTGCCTTTATGTTGCCACTTTTCTTGTCTAACAGCAGGGTTTTCCTGTGGGTAGCCATGTAGATCAAGGCACCACTCTTTGTGTTCTGCCCTGTCTTGGCATGCCATGCAGAACACGGAAGCAGCTCTCTCAGCACCTTTACCTCTGCGTGCTGCAGGTTTGCAAGCTGAAGAGCACTGCCTGAGGTACTGCTTACTGAGGCAAAAAAAAAGTTTGAGATGTGTGTAACTTTTCCTTCTCCTTTGTCAAAACTTGGCTCACAGTGGAGTCGTGTTTCCTAAGTTCCCGTCAGCTACGGTTGCAAGGTCTGACCCTCTTCAGTTCCCCTGCTGTGTGCACGAGGGCACCTCAACCTGACGAGAGTGGCCTCATTGTAGTAGGGTTCTCCTTGCATTCACTTAGAGATGCGGCACGCGCTGGGGCGCTGTGTCCTAGTGTGTTCTCTGTAGGAATATCCTCTTGATGTCTTCCTGGTGCGTTTTTTCTCCTTCCAGAAAATCCAAGTGGTGTCGCCACACCTCTCCCAACACAGTGCGCTTCGTGACTTCCGACCTGTACCGCTCCCTTGGTGACGTGCTGCGCGATGTTGACGCCAAGTCTCTCGTTCGCTCTGACTTCATCCTCGTCACTGGAGATGTGGTGTCCAATTTCAATATATCCAAAGCCCTGGAAGAGCACAAGTAGGTGTTGAAAGAGCGCGTGCTTGCCTGGTGAGCAGAGACTCTTTAGAGACTAACTCTCTGAAGAGTGATTTTTAAAGTTCTGCCTTTGTTTTTCAGGTTGCGTCGTAAGACGGAAAAGAACGTTTCTGTGATGACGATGATATTCAAGGAGTCCTCACCTCATCACCATGCCAGGTGCAAAGAGGATGACATTGTTATTGCTATGGACAGTGCCACAAACCGTGTCCTTCACTACCAGAGAACCCAGGGGCTGAAACGCTTCCGCTTTCCTATGGTGCGTCTGGAACCTGATGGGTGGAAAAGGGCTGCAGTAGTGAAGCAGCCCACCCCAAGGAGGAGGTCCTCCTTGCGTGATGATTGGGGAACTGTTTGCTGCTTCTTTTGGAGGAGCAGGTGATAGGAAGTAACTCTTGGTAAACAGGTTTTTTTTTTTCCTGTAATCTTTATTTGAGGCTTGGTGAAATTGGGAAAAGGAGACTCAGGGGAGACTTCATTATTCTCTACAGCTACCGAAAGGAGGCTGTAGTGAGGTGGGGGTTGGTCTCTTTTCCCATGTAGTAAGTGATAGGACGAGAGAAAATGGCCTTAAGTTGTGTCAGGGGAGGTTTAGATTGGATATTAGGAAAAATTTCTTTGCACAGAGGGTCATTAAGCACTGGAATGGGCTGCCCAGGGAGGTGGTAGAGTCCCCATCCCTGGAGGTGTTTAAAAGCCGTGTGGATGTGGTGCTGAGGCACATGGTTTAGGGACCCTGGCAGTGCAGGGTGAGTGGTTGTTCTTAATGATCTTAAAGGTCTTTCCCAGCCAGATGATGATGTGATTCTGTGCTGGGGCACACATGTTTGTGACTCATTTCAGAGTTTGAAGATAGGGTATTTCTCCCAATTCAATTTTTGCATTTATTTGATTCCTTTTCTCCAAGTGAAACAAGGGAGGTGGATGATTTGTGCTGTTGTGGGGCTTCGCAAACTGGGATGCAAGTACCACGATTGTACACAAACTGTTTTGAAGTGCCACTGAGCCTGGCACGGTGGGTGGAGTAATAGGGGGTGCAAGGGCTAGTACCTCCTATTACCTCTGCCTGTACCTAACAATGCAGGAAGTGCTCTGTAAATCTCTGTTGAGGCACTTTCTCCAGGGAGATAGATGGGCCTTTTTCTTTTATCAGCTCAGAACTAAGACTGTGATTGTATGGCTTTTACGTCCCTTAGTAGGTAGAGTATTTTTTACCTTCATATGAAAGCACAAATCATTGTAGGAAACAGAAAAGGAAAACAACAAACCAACCCACAGTTGTAAAAAGCCAGGGGGATATAGAAGTTATATGTATTGCATTTTGACTGATTAATGTTCTTTGTACATTTGTGGCTCCCAGTGGCTTAAGGTTAGGAGCCTCCTAAAGTGATTATTGGAAGTACAAGCTGTTTCCTAAAGATCTGCATAGAGGAGAGTCCCTGTGTAGGGACGAGGGCAGTCTCTGCTGACTGACACAGCTCTGTGTGTGAGCAGGCTGTGCATGCTGAGCTTGTGTCTCCAGGTAGATTGTAGATTTCTGTGACCTTCAGAACTTCAGCTAGTTATAATTCAAGCAATGATCAGTAATGTGTGAGGCGCTCAGATCACTTGAATTTTTCCTCTTGCAGACTCTGTTCCAGACCTCCATTGAGAACGTTGAGGTGCGCCATGACTTGCTGGACTGTCATATTAGCATCTGCTCTCCGCAGGTGAGCTCGGCCCTTCTGAGGGTCCAAAATTCACACTGCTCCCTTTGTCCTGCCGGCATGCAGGGGAGTGGAGTGTGTGGCCCAGGTATACTAGGTTTGGAAACCAGAACTCCTGGTTGCGCTCGGTGGCTGAACTGAGAGCCTGAGTGATCATGTGGCGCTGCTCTGCAGACCGAATGGACCCTCAGTCAGTATCTGGCATCCACTGCTCAAGCCCTAGCAGAGCTAGACAGTGGATGCATTGGTTGACTGGATGACACGATGAAGCTGTTCTGGAAAATCAGTGATTTCACTTCAAGTATAGTAATGTCTGTGGAGCAGAGGTGATGGCTGTGCTGTGGAAAAGTTATCACGTGGTAAGGTACCGTGGTACCGTGTTAGGGTAACATTCAGGGTTATGCCAGCTGAGGCTCACTAACATCTCTCACATCTGAAAAAGCTGGTCTTCCTTGGGAGTGAAACTACAAAGTGAGGCTGGGCGGATTGCTTGGAAATGCTAAAGCGATGCTTTGCCCCTTCTGAAAACCAGAATCTGCTCATAGTCTCCCTTAGGAGGAGGAGATGGGAACGTCAACACTCCTAGCAGAAGGAATCAAAGCTTTGTTCAAGGCAAGAGCATCACTTTCCTATACTGTGTAACTCGGCTCTCTGAGAACCATTGAACAACCAGTAGTTATCTGGCTTCCCTGGCAACGTTTTCTGCTAACTGTTATTTATTTATATTTTATTCCTTGCAGGTGGCTCAGCTCTTCACGGACAATTTTGACTACCAGACACGGGATGACTTTGTGCGTGGTCTGTTGGTGAATGAGGAGGTACGGACAGGGTTGTTACAAGGGAGATGCTATTACTTCTCATTAGAGAATATTCTGACTCGCTCCTGCCTGTCTCGCAGGTCCTGGGGAACCAGATCCATATGCATGTCACAACAGAGGAGTATGGTGCCCATATATGCAACCTGCTGATGTACGAAGCTGTGTGCTCTGACATCATCCGGCGCTGGGTTTACCCTTTGACTCCAGAGATGAACTTCACCGATGACAAGAATCAGAGTTATACCCATTCTAAACACAACATTTACCGCGGGGTGGACGTTAGCCTTGGCCATGGCAGCGTGCTGGAAGAGAACGTACTCATCGGGCAGAGCACGGTCATCGGCAGCAACTGCTCCATAACAAACAGTGTTATCGGGCAGAACTGCCGGATAGGTGAGTACAACAGTGAGGGACAAGCAGGCCTTGCCAGGCAAGGGCACAGGGTATTGGGATTTAGCTTCTAAAGTGCATTTAGCTCCGAGGGAGGATGATAGGTGGGTACTGATTGACTTCTAATGGAAAGAAAGGAGAAAAGCTTGGTTTTCCAGCAAAGGAAATAGGTTAAAGTTGTCTGGGTACCATAATGACACTGAAATGTAGAAATCACTTCATGCGAATAAGCTGTTTTGGGAGTAGAAAATGTGTGACCTTTACTGATCTAGAGTTAATACCTCCCAACATCCTGCACACGAGGGACATCTGTCCCTGGTTTTGTGAGTTGCCTGGTACTCCTTCCTAGTCTTGGCTGGAATTTTTTTCTGATTTGGCTGTATTTATGCAAAACCAAGGTGTCAGTTGTTACCGTCAACTTGTTAAGTCTCTGTAGGGAA
>NW_010403189.1:11486-17271 GCF_000710305.1 Buceros rhinoceros silvestris | reverse complement strand
GTTACCGTCAACTTGTTAAGTTTCTTTAGGGAAAAAACTTGTCTTTTAGCTTTGGGTAAGAAGTGGCCATAGGCCTCTAAGGCCAGTTTTTACCTTATATCTAATATCCATCAGGCGTTGAGGGCACTGGAGTTTAGTAAGATGCTTCCTAGTGGGCTCAGCAGTGTGAGCGTGGCAGACTGCTTTGCTCAACGTATTTGTGCTTGGTGATGTGTAATAGGTGACAAAGTTGTTTTGGACGGAGCTTTTCTCTGGGACGGAGTACACATAGCAGATAATGTGGAGATCTGCCATTCTGTTATCTGCGATGAAGCTGAAGTGAAGGAGAAGGTGAAGCTAAAGCCCCGCTGTGTCCTCTCTTCTCAGGTGAGCTGTATTTATGTCTCTTCTGCTTTCTGCCCTGGCAGGTTGATAGGTTTCCACTAGCCCGTGCCAGAATACAGGGCTGCTCCAATCCTTTTTGCAGAGGTGGGGGGATATGCTACTGCCTCCACCTCTTTCTTCCTCCTGTTTGGCTGGGGCAGTCTGGTGTGAGATCTAGCAGTGCTGATGTCTTCAGTCACACTTGTTAGTGTACACTTGTCTGGAGCAGCAGTTACCCCTGCTGGTGAAGGTATGAGGGGCAGTCAGGGTATTTCTTTGTTAAGATATGTTGCATATATTTGCAGGTAGTAGTAGGTCCTGGCATCACTCTTTCTGAGGGCACGGTGATCTCTCTGCACCCACCAGATGAGGAGGAGGATGATGATGATCAGTTTAGTGATGATTCGGGTGTGAACAAGATGGAAAGCAAGGAGAAACTGAAAGGTATGGTAGTCTGGCGCTATGCATAGGGCTTTGCCTTCCATGCTCTGTTGGGTTCTCTCCCTCCCCCGTTCTAGACTTTGCAGTTCCAGGCTGGAGCTTAGTGCTCCATTCAGCTTGGAACTTGTATGTTTTCATAAGGGCAAGCAAAGATGTGTGGCTGGAGTTGGACAGTGAGATGTACTTCAGTACTCCAGTATTAAAATCTTTGCAGACTCGGCTATTTTCCATTTTTCTTAGAGTAGGAGCGTTGTAGGAGACAGTTAGCTGAAGTTGGAAGAGATGTTCAGTTCAAGGCAAGCTGCAAGATCTGTGTCCTCATAGCTGGACCGTGCCCAAGAACTTTGTCCTTGTGAAATACTGTTTCTACCAGTGTGGGTTTGTCAAGATGTCTAAATATCACCTGAACGTTGCTGCTGTAGGGAGGAGTAGGTCGATCACTTGTCAAGGCAAGTGAGAAATAAAAGCTGAAATCCATGTACATCTGCAGGAATCCCAGCTCCCGCTTGTTGAAGGGTACGTAGGGGCAGCAATATGCAGTTATCCAGCCTGTTTGCTGTGAGCAGATCCAGTACATCTACCTCCTAATTGCTGATTTGTTTCCAGGTTACAATAAAAAGGATGTAGGCTCGGAGGGCAGAGGCTACCTTTGGAAAGCAGATGACAAGAATGAAGAGGATGAAGAAGAGCAGAGGCAAAGTCTATGGGGTGAGGAAAAGTTTAGTATAGTCACCTGGGAACGGACAGACAGACCTGCATCAGGGAGACTGTCCGAGTGGGATGATGATAATTGACACTAAAGTAAGACCTGGGCTTTGTGCAGCAGACTGGCCCCAGATGAAGTGTGTGTGGAGGCAAGGTGAGAGGTGAAGGTAGGTGGTGGACCAGATTCTCTCCCTTCCCATGCTCTGTGGAAGATGTTTGTGGTGTCTTTGATGTATGCTAACACACACAGCTGTCTGTGCTGTGAGTGCGGCACCTCAGGATACTAGGCCCTCCCTTGGAGGGAATATGCTTTGGCTATTCTGGTACTGCTGGCTTTCTTCCTGCTCGTGACAGTGTCTGCTGACATTGCTCCATCATGAGTCAGCAGCCTGTGAAAAATGCATTTGCTTCTGTCCCTGTCCTTTGTTGTCTGCCTGCAGACATGATCCTAGTGCCAGCTGTAGCATTCCTTCTGCTCTGGACCTGCAAGAGGAAGTTGCCTTGCAAGGGCAGATAGTTACTGACTTGGTTGAGAAGTCCTCATGCACATGACAGCTGCAGCTTTTGAGTGTTGGATGCTGCATCTTCTCTTCTTCCTCAGGACCAGCTATGGATTCGGAGGAAGAGAGCGAGTCAGACAGTGACCTGAGCATGGGCTCTGAGGAGCCAGACAGTCGGGCAGCATCCCCTCAGCTAGATGACATCAAAGGTGAGAGATGGGCTGTTAAAAAGTGTGGTGAGTCTGCAGATAATGCAGGGAGTGTGAGATTTCTGCTGCTTTCTCAAAGTACATTGGGAAGTTTGTGGATGTCTATAATATGTTTGTTTCCTGCATTTTTCTATTCTCTTTAATATTCCCTGCATTGCTGTTGCATTAACCCAAGGCAGCCAAGGATGAGAAGCTACACAGAGGTCTTCCAGCTTTCTCACTCCTCATCACGGGGCCTTCATGACAGTGATCTCCCTGAGTTGTCTGTTTAAATGGTCATGTCATTGCCTAAACTCAGAGGTGGTGCGAGTTTCCCTGTGTGGACAGCTTGCTGCTGTAATCATGCTGGACAATTACACATCCTTCTAGGAGCTGCCTTTTTTGCAGATATGTTTTGGTTTTCTGTTTTGTTGCGTTAAGCTTACCTGGATTTGAAAGGGGTTCAAGCCAAACTGGAGGGAGGAAAAAAACCTTTGCCACATTAAAATATCTCCCCAAAGGAAATTAAACTAATAAACTTTAGGTTTGAATTCACATCTTTAGTTAGGGGAAAGTGAGGTTTGTCTGAAGAGGAAAGGCTACGCTGAGAAAGTATAATAGAAGCTCTGCTCGAAGAGATTGCAAAGTTTAATAACTGTGTACTGATTTGTGCGGATAGATCAATGATGTCTTGTAGGTCGTCTCCTTATTTGAATTACATTCCACTATTTTTAAGTATGGTTGATGTGTTTGTGACTGCTTACGGAGAACAAACATCTGTGTCAGCTGCTTCCTTGGTTAAGGGCATAGTTTCTTAGTAACGAACAGTCTGAAGAATCTGTGCTTCTCTCTCTCCTGTCTAATGACCTGTCCTTTCTTTCATTAGTTTTCCAGAATGAGGTTCTGGGTACACTACAGAGGGGCGAAGAAGAAAACATTTCCTGTGACAACCTGGTCCTGGAAATCAACTCCCTCAAGTGAGTGTTCCCTTAGAGATGCTGTCCCTTATGCTGAAAGTTGGGTTTGACAGTGGACCTAGAAAGAAGAGGAGAAACCGTGTGAATGCTCATGTTTGATTGTTGAACATCGATTCTATCAGCATAGAGCATGAGAAATGCGGGTTAGAGATCATGTCCGAATGATGACAGGAGTTGATGGAGAGCGCCAGCTGCATCTATAGCATCCGCAGTGGTTAGACTTTTCCTGTCCCAATCCTTTAACAGGAGATTGAATTGCTCTTAAGTAACTGTGGGCTGAAGCGAGCAAGCCGGTTCTTGGCACAGTCTGCCTGTAAGTTCCTGCAGGGGCTGCTGCTCTGTGCATTGCAACATTCAACCAGCTGCCTGCAGCTGGGCCTGCGCTGTGGCCTGTCCACTCTGTTTGTACAGCAGCAAGTCTAGAACACATCATCACAGTGCCTTTCGCCTAGTATTTCTCAAATACAAACCTGTTTCCCTTCTTTTGCACAACAGCATTCATTCACACAGCACTCTAGTAAACCTGAGAACTGGCCCTTCAGCAGCTCGTTCCACTGTGATGGCAGATTTTCAGGCCTTATGCAGGTCCTGATGGTTTTATTGCCTGAATATTTGGGAAAACAAACAAAAAACAAGTCTGGGAGATGAAAATCAAATTTTCTGCCCTATCTCTGTGAAGAGCCGTCAGATAGTGAAATGGTGGTTTTTTTGTCTTTTTCCTCGCAGGTATGCGTATAACATTGGCCTGAAGGAGATGATGCAGGTGCTCAGTAAAGTGATCCTGGAGTTCCCACTGCAGCAGCTGGATGCAAACCTGGACTCCCAGAACTATTTCTCAGCATTACTTCCAGTGAGTCCTGCTCTGTTTCACTCTTCTTGTGCCTGGTCTCCCTAGTGTGTGGGAGTCTGACTGGATGCCCCAGGTAGTTCCTTATTGAGAAGTCTGTTTGATTAAGCCTGAAGTCACTTGAACTCCTTGAGTTCAAGAGCCTTTTTGTCTTCCGTAGAAGTAAAAGTGAACTGAAACTGTTGTACCTACTTGACAGAACTCAGCTGAGACTGTAGGTGCGGGGAGCTCTACTTCAGTACCTGTGGTGGTTCTGTTCCCTGTGTGTGATGATCAAAGTGCATCACTTGTGGAAGAGAAAGGAGAGGAACGGTTAGAGGTGTCTTTAGAAGCTTGCATTCCAGACACCCAGTTCCAGTCCATCACAAGCCTGGTCAGTGGGGCAGCAGGGAGCACTTCTGTCTCATTTAGATTCTTTCCAAGGTCTTAACTTGTGTGCGTACTGTAATTGGTGCCAATTTTTTTTCCAGCCAAATGCAAAGGCATGATATGGTTGGTTCTGAGCAAAGATACAGAGTTCTCTGTCTCTAAAGAGACAGGTTGTATAATCAGTTGAGGGCAATTTTTATTTCCTGACTTAAGGGAGGTGGAATAGGGTGGGGTCTGCTTTAAACAAGCAGGCAGTCTTGTCTTAATGGTTTTGTTGACTCAAGCAGAAGCTGTTGCAGTATTTTTGCCTCTTTGCTATAGCTCATTTAGGATTTGAGTTTGCAAACTCTACAGGTTTCGAAGGTGCTCTTTCAGAATGAGTGGGTCTGACACATGTTTGGGAAGGACTAGTTTAAATTTTTTCAGGAGCTGGAGCTAAAGAGGAACTCTAGACATCCTCATAAGCCTTTTTTTGAAGTATGTGCTTTCAGTTGATGGGGAAGGGTGGAAAATGAATCCTGCTTTATGTAGGTGTAAGTATGGAACTTAATTCATTTCCTGGCCGTGTGGAGATGCCTTCTGTAGGAAACATCCACGTGAATTGAGCTGGTCATCAGATGGCTTAGTGAGATTTTGCTGCTCACTGTTTAAAATCTGCTTGCTTTTGTTCATTTTTCCAGACTGTTTTCTGGAATAACATGTCCTGTCCTGGAAAAAGAGAGGTGGAGGAGAAGGTCTGAAGAGAACATTGGAGCAGATGTTAGAGTCTAAGTGGAAAGCAGTACAACTAGATGACAGGTTATGTGGAGTTGCTAGCTGTGTAGGGTGGCTGGTTTTCCAGCTAGGATATG
Source organism: Buceros rhinoceros silvestris (assembly GCF_000710305.1). Taxonomy (NCBI): domain Eukaryota; kingdom Metazoa; phylum Chordata; class Aves; order Bucerotiformes; family Bucerotidae; genus Buceros; species Buceros rhinoceros. Next base: position 12,030 of record NW_010403189.1, on the reverse strand, counting down.
GCATCTCTTTCTGTCTCCCAGAATGGGCTTCTCACCTAGTGTGAGTGGGACAGGAGAACTTCTCTGCAGCACCCTGTCAGAAGAGGTTCTAGTCTGGGATAAAGGATACTATATAAATGGATAATGTTTTGTGTAATTGCCCCAAACCCCTTAGAAGTTGAAGACAATGGAAATTCATGAAGGGCATAGGAAAGCTGATGCTCATGTTTAGCCACAGAAACAGCAAATCAACTTGCCTTTAGTAAGAAGTGATAATAATATAAACGTAATATGCAGGGTGACCGTGCCCCATGTCACAGACAAGTGGAATTTCTCTAAGCAGAGAATTGTGTGGCATGTGCATTTGTGAAACACAAACTATCCTTGGACTTATCAGAGAGCCAAGTGTAAACCCGGTTGACCACTGTGGCAGGCAATTTCTGCAGATGCTCCTTTGTAAAGAACAGCCATGAAGTTTCTTAGAGAATGCTCCTCTGGGACAGTTTGTGCCTCGGTGTCTTTGCTGTGTGAAGAATTGTGCAGGCTTTCTGTGCTGAAGTGAGCA
>NW_010403189.1:5213-11422 GCF_000710305.1 Buceros rhinoceros silvestris | reverse complement strand
AGGAATGCGGCCTCCTGGTGAGGTATACTGTTAGTGTTCAACTGCATAGCTGATGTTAGTCACCATTACGATAACCCAGTATGACTGAGTTGAGATGGGCCTCTAATGGAGGTAGTTGACCAGCCTTGAACAGCTTATTAGATGGACAGCAGCTTTGTGTATTTACCAACAGTGCTCTGGAGAGACCAGTTCTTGGGACAGAGCATGCCTGTTTGTACAGCATCTGAAACAGTGGCTTTTCTGCAACTTGTGGTTCCCTAGTTAGCAAAAAGTCACTCCCTTAATTTGCTAGTGCTTACACCCTGAGAACCCCAAGTACTAGCTTGGTATAGGGTAGTACGTCATGAAAGCACGTAGCTGAAGTGTGTAGCTGTGCAACGAAAACTGCCTCAGTCAGTAGTGGTATTAGGCTGAGATTTGCTTGTGAACGTTTATGTATGGGAAAGTGTTGTTTTGTATGAGATGAGGATATTTGCACACTGAGTGGTGAGTATCAGAAGCTCACTGAACTTTACAGAGCTGTTCTATGTTTGTCACTCTGTAGCTCAACCGTGACAAAGAGATGCTGAAAGAAGATGGGTTGCTTGTGTAGGAGTGAGGTAGAGTGGTTGCAGAAAGCTCAGGAGGGGAAATTGTGGTGATGCCATAGTTACGATGCATAGTTTGACTTGAAACCACAGTGTGTGCTGTGAAGTGCTGGCCCCTGAGCATGAAGCTCTTAAGTGTTGCAGCAATTTTAGGAAACAAGCATCTGGTAAAGGATATTCCCATGGGTATTTTACAGATGGAACATGGAGACTTGAGAAATAGTTATCCAGTTCGATGTATGTCAGGCATCTTGTTCATCTCTTGTACAAGTTACAAAGCAGAGATGGTACAGAAAACCAGACTTTCCTAGAACTGTTCGTATAATTTAAGCAAGCATGGCTGAAGCTGCTGATTAACTGAAGGCTCTGCTTCTGTTCTCACTGAAGCAGCATCAAACAAGGCTGTGGGGGTGGGGATGTCTAAAGGGAGCCAGGAGAGGCAATATAGCACTTCAGTTTGCTGAGCTGGGCAGTGTCTGCGCCGCTGCCCGGCAGCTGGCACATGTGGCGCTCTTCTTCAGGTTTCTGTTAGGGAGCTGACTCTGTAAAGTCATGGCAAGTGAACACAAGATGGGATTGCTTAATGAGGGACCAAATGGATCTCTGCTTTCGCTGAAGCAGTTTATGGTGATCGGCACAGATGCTGTTACGCTGTAAGAGGTTGGAGTTACAGCTTTATCCCTTGGGCATTGCGTGCTTCGTGATGGTGTTCTGTGCTGGAGGTAAGGGTAAAATGGGCCTGGTGTCTGTCCTGCTGACTGAAGAAAAGTAGATCACAAACCTCTTTGAAGTTAATACAGCATCACTGACCAGATCTGATGAAAAATGAATTGACCTGTCAGAGGAATTTGATTGCGTTCTCCAGACTGTAGATTGTCTTGAGGAGTTGCCTAGCTAGAGCCAAAGCCTGGAAGGGTGTGATATTGTCCATAGGGCTTTCTGTCAGGTTTTTATCCCATGATTTTCAGTCTTTTATTCAATCTAAAATTGCAAGCTTCTAATTCTCCAGTTCAGATTAGTTCAGATTTTCATTTAACTCCCAAAGCAGCCTCTCTGATCACACAGGCTCATAGGCCTGTTTTTGCTGGGGGCTGTGTGGGGCTGAGCCCTACTTCCACCATTGGTACAGTGCAAGTTCTCCACCTGAGGTGGTGTATATTTTTTCTTCTTTCCCTTTCCCAGCATCAGGCATACCGGATTGAGTCGTGGGGTTGTGAGTAATCATAGCTCTATTTTCTTTATAAATAACTTGCTTTCAGAAACTCAATAGCTTCTGGTTAGATTTGTGCCCGCTTATGATTTAAAGGCATTAACAGAAAAGGTACTGCAAAATATTTCTTAGCCTGGAAGAAGCTTGTAGCTTTACAACATTTGAGGTGAAGCATTCCAAAGGGTAATAAAAATGCAGGATATGGTTGTAGAGGAGGGAAGAATGCTTAGGATTAAGCGTGTTGCTAAAATACTTTCTGGAAATAAGCCATGCAACCCTCAGTTTTCTGTTGTGATACCACGATAACTGGGATCGTTCTGTGCTGTTACTGTTGTTCCTTGAGCCAGGTGATGTACTGCTATACAGATCAGTCTGTTTCTACTGAAACTATCTACTGTTTCTTCTTTGTTTCTGCCTGAAGCATGCAAATTCCAGCACAGTTCCATAGCAAACCTGTCTGAAGAGGTGATGGAGTGTGTGGTATTATGGAGTAGTTGAGCACTGTTTCCTAGTTCAGGCTGCCTTTGGTAGCCCATGCTAGCCTGGATTCTACCCTGAATTCCGCTGTGTGTTCTGGAGTTCTCCCTCTGGCACAGCTACTGCCTGCTAGCAACTGTCCTGGACAAAATAATTGCCGATTAACCCTCAGTGTAGGTGACTCAGAGCTTCTTCATCACGCCCCAAGCCCCTGAGAATTACCTGTTCCCTTCAAAACACACCACATGTGTTCTGTTGAAGGCACAGCAAACAGCGTATCTGTATGGGCATGCCAGGGATGTGGTTGCAGGAATACCTGCTGTTGAATTAATCCATTTAAAAAGATCTGGAACTCTCATTTAATTTCCTACAATGTTTTTATAGGGTAGTCTGGTCACGATGTGACTCATGGGGAATTTTTGTATCTTATCCTAGTTCTGATACCTTTTAAAATTGTTATGGACAGGGCTCTAAGTATCTTCCTTACTACTTAACCCAGATTCAGGTCAGTCTGTGCTGCTTTGCAGAGCTTTCCCTGCTGCTTGCTTTCCAGATATGTACAAGTAGAAGAGCTGTGGGAGACTTGGACAGAAATACTGTTTGAAGAGGCAGCTCCAACATCATTAAAATAGACTTCATAAAAAATAAGCCTTGAAGGAGAGAACCAAGATCAGCTGATAGTGTAACAACTTCTTGCCCTTCATCCTTCCCAGCCATTTCCCACAGCAGATTCCAGGATCAAAACAAGCCTGTAGGCACACAGCAAATGGGTGACTTGCACTTAGGGGCCGCCCCGCTGCGTTCCTGTTTTAGGGGTGGCTGTTTTGCACTGTCCATTTCTACTCAGCTGGCAGTTATCCTGGCATTACCTTTTTCTCTTATTTGCTCTTCCGCTTTGAGGGAAAGTTCCACTGAAATGTCAGCTGCTCCATGGGGGGAAGGTTTGCGTAGCATGTATGTACCTATCCTTATTGGTCTTTCCTTATTGTGAAGTGATTTTCTTTGAGTACCAGACTCCAATAAACACATTTACGGTGATAATCCCCTCTTTGTTTCTGCCTGAAGCATGCAAATTCCAACACTAATAATCTAGTATTGTATCCAAACAGGAACAACAAGAAAACTAACAAATATCCTCAAAGCTGCTTAGTAAATCCGCACGTGAGACTTAATAGCATTTCTTTCATGGTCAGAGGGGAGGAAATATATTAAGTGATGGGGTGGATGGTTTCTTAAAATGCTTCCCTGGTCATTTCCTAGTGCAGTCCAGCTGAGAAATGGGGCTGACTGCACACATCCGTCTCAGGATCTCTTCTGTGCTTTTCCCCTGCAGCTGTTAAAGAACTGGACCCCGTTGTTCAAGAACTACATAAAGCGGGTGTCAGATCACTTGAATGCCTTATTTGCCATTGAGGAGTTCTTCCTGGAACATGACAGCCTTTGCACATCAATAGCTAAAGTGAGTATCTGCTCCCAAGTCTGAGGACCTGTTTTTGCTAGAGTCATGGTGAAATGCATCCTGGTTGCATCATCAGCTTGTCTGCTTTAGAGGAGAGGATTTTGGGGTCTCAGTGGAGAGGTGTGTAGAAAGTCCATCTGTAGTAGTTGCTTTGGGAAAAAAAAGTCTGTGTCTGCCCATGTCTCTGAGGGAGCACAGCTGAGGGTGACCTTGTTGTGTGATGCTGGAAGAGGCAAGTCAGAGGATTGCTTTAGGAAGAGCTTTGCTTCATTTGTCTCTCTGTGGTCCCTGGCATCTGTCTGCGAAATGATTTATCCTACTTTAGAGTGCAAAGCAAGCACAGCTGGGAATAGGGGTGAGATTTCTAATTCAGGTTGAGCTAGTTATGAAAATGGCAATATAGGGAAGCTGATATGTGGCTTATTACCTATCTCCCCACTTCTGAGAGTTTTCAGTGTATTCCTCCTCACCCTCCTTCAGAAATATTTTGTTCCTGTGTTCTTTCTGCCCTATCGAGCTGAGAGCATTTGACTTGGATTGCAAGTCTTTCTTTTAGCAGTGTCTGAGGAAGCCCCTCTCTCTCTTGGAAGAGCTCTCCTAGAGCCTACTTAACTCTTGCTTCCTCAAGAAAGAGTAATCCTAACTTCTGCCAGTGCTTCTGGCTAAAGGCAAAGCACTTACAACTGGAGCCAAAAGCCTTCAGTTTGGTGAGCCAAAATATCCTTGAATTAAAGCAATTGTTTGGCATGTGTCCATTGTTCTAGGGGCCTGAGTTTCCCTGGAGGCTGGGAGTTGAAGTGGCACTTTATATTTGGACTTGGCAGCCAGCTTTGTCAGTTCTCTACCGCAAGGAGACCAACTTCCCTGCTCTGCCTGAGTACAGAGGCACCCTGAGAAAGCATGATTGCATGCCCTAACCCTCACCAGGCTGGGCAGGAGTTCGCACTGGTGAATGACCAACTGCTTTGATGCCTGCCATAAGGCACTTTTAAGAGAGAACTGGCAAAACTGGATAAGTTCTTGCTCTTACTGCACAGGTCACCGTTGCGCCTATGTGGGCTTGTGTAAGAGTTGCTTGTTAGATCTGCTTTGGGGATGAGTTTTAGGATGCTTTAAAAAGAGAATTTAAGTAACATCTTGAGCTGACATCCTCTGTGGCCCTTTGTTGCCCGCAGCTCTCAATCATACCCTGCATCCACAGAGCTGAACCTGATGGGGCTTGAACTTTGACTCATTATGTGTCATAGCATATAACTGTCAGAAACATGAGGCTTGATAGGAGAAGCACAGTTAACAATAAAAGCAAAATGAAGCAGACCAACGGCCTTCTGTTGCAGATGGAGCTGGGAGACACAGATTACGTGCAAAATTTGTGCTTGGACATGAACTAGCCCCAGAAGAGTTTTCTAGAGACCCCCGTTGCTCTTTTCTAATTGATGCAGGTGTTGATGACGTTTTACCAGCTGGAAATTCTGGACGAAGATGTAATTCTCAATTGGTTCTCTTTGCGGGACACATCTGACAAGGGAAAGCAGCTTCGTAAAAACCAGCAGGTAAGTCCCAAAGGTGTTTGGGGGTGGAATGGATGCAACAGCGACTCAAACTGTGAGTGGAGTTTGGTGACACCGTCACCTTCTGTAGAGCAGCTGCCATTACGTGGTAGGCCCATAATGCATCAGTGCATTGAACACTAAGCAACAGAACTTTCTTCTCCAGAATAGACATTTCTGTGCATTCTGCTCTAATTGTCCTATTTGGATAAGGAATGGAGGTTGTAGGAGAGGGAGGTTGTTTTTAGTGGGCTCTCCATCGCACAAGGCCAGCACTTTCTGAAGTAGCAGCACAGCTTCTCTAAGCCAACACCCACTTGAAATGGGCTATAGGCCAATGCCCCGTGTGCTGGCCCCATGCAGTTCCTTTGAAGCTTTCATTCCTGGCTCACCAGTCCCTTCGCATATATTTCTAAGCGTTTGCTGTACTGAGTGGTTTCATTTGGCTTGTGTTTCAAGGAGCACATGAACTTTCCCCCTCCATCAGGCAGAACTTTGTGCTGCAGTTTGGCCAAGCCCTGTTCCAGTCTCCTCCCTGGATCTGGAAGAGTAGCAGGGGGGAAAAAAGCCACCTCTGAAGAACTCCAGCTTTGTTTAAAACCTTTGCAAAGTCAGCTCTTAGCATAGGTCAGCAGAGCTTTCAGCTGCTTATTCAAGCCCAGTTAAAAGGTAAAATGAGCTGCCTTTTTTATAGCAGTTTCTCAGGGAGTAGGTTTTTCCCAGCAGAGTTTTCCTGCTAAGTCTTAGCGAAGGTGCTGCTGCCACCTCTTCTCCCTCAAGCGCTGAAAACCTCTCAGACTTTTGTCTTTTTGCTGAGTGATGTGGAGATTGTCTCTCTGGAGGCATCTCCCTCAGGAATCTAGTCAGTGTGGGTTCTCCCATGGCATCCCAGTTGTTTTCAATCTGAACTGTTGTCTCTCTTTCCC
>NW_010403189.1:0-5096 GCF_000710305.1 Buceros rhinoceros silvestris | reverse complement strand
TCAATCTGCCTGTTTCCATGTCTCCTAGAAACGCTCTTTTTCTTCTTCGTGATAGTGGTACTCACTGACACAAGGTAGTTGTTGAGCATTCCCAGCATCTGTTTGGTGTTGCTTGTTACCCAATTACATTTCATTCTCTCTGCAGCTCCAGAAGTTTATCCAGTGGCTGGAGGAGGCAGAGGAAGAGTCGTCTGATGGCGACCAAGACTGATGCGGTGGCTCGGAATGAGAAGAGGCACTCTCACTGCCTTTCTGGGCCGAGTGGGCAGGGCAAGATCAATGCCAGTGCATGGTGTGTAGATGTGGGGCCTGACATCCAAGTGACTGACAATCCCATCATGAATTAAGTTGTGTGTTCCCAACTTTGCCACTACCCTCCCTCCTTCACTTGCCCAGTGGCACCTTACGTTGGATGGTTGCAGCCCAGTGTAAAAACCATAAGGGAAAAGCAGGAGGTGGTGATATCTCGAATCCCTCTGGAGCCTGGACACGATATATAATAAGCTATCTTTTGGGGGGTCCTGTTACTAATACAAAGGGAGGAAATAGATGTAAATGCATACAACACCCTTACAAATCTAACCAGCGGGGTTGTGGAAGAATACAGCTAAGTTATTTGGAGTCGTTGTTGCTTCTGGAGCTAAGAGAACGCCTGCTGAAGAGACACTGGCAAGGTTGGTAAGCAGAATATGTGGAGTAGGATCTGGAGTGCAGGAGTTCCTGTGCCTGGAGAAGATGCAGTTGTCTGAGGATGCCCAAGGCATTTTGCAGCCTAGAAGGCACTTCTGTGATCTTTCTGAAAGGGAGAATCTCTTGCCATCTGCCGTGCTAGGATCTAACACAAGGTTGCACAGCAGAGTTGGTAAAACCATGTGTTTTCCCCTTCTGTGGAGCAGCGGATAATACATGCTCATTCCCCCGTGGGGGTTGGCTAATAGTGGCCAGTGAAATGCTGTGTGGATCACTACATCTTAGAGGTGATCTGTCTTCTGTGTGTCCCCAGCTTAGCAGATGTGTTCTAGAAAAGGGTCTGTTTGTTTATTTTTTTCTAAAAAGGGAGCAGAGGTGCCTGGCTGCTCCTGCTGCACCAGCTCCGCTGGTGTTTTGCTCTGGGGTCGCTGACCACACCAGCTGCTCTAAGGAGGATGCAAGTTGCAAAGTTCTGCCGCAGTGTGAAAAGGAGTGAATGGTATTTCCTTCAGCAGCACGTGTTTTGCGTTTCCACATGATTTCAGTTATACGAGCATGCTTACTTCATCTCCTGTTATTTATTTGAAAACTTTCCTCCCCTCAGACAGCAGGGAAAGTGCTGCAAACCCACTGTAAAGCTCAGCAGCCGCAGAGCAGCTCAGCATGCGGCAGGAACGAGTGTGCCTCTGGCACTTTGTTGCCAGCACAGACAATGTGTGGCAGCAACGAGGCCTGTAAGAACAGCTTGCTTGGAAGTGTCCCTGTGCTGTGTTCTTCCCCGCTCTCAAAAATCAGAGTGAAAAAGGCACAGCGAGAAACGGCTTGTGTTCGTAGGTGGGTTGATTGTTGGATGTGCTGACCTTGCCTCTGCCCCTTCAGGAGGAGCGGGGAATAAATCCTGTGCGGGGAGAAATGCACTGGGGCTGCCCACTCAGGAGAGTTACTTGGCTGTTTCGTGGTGCCACAGTTGTCAGTGAGAGGACAGCATTGGATGCTGGAGACCAGGGATACCGCCTCTTAAAAACTGGTGTTCAGGCAGGGCGATCTTGTGCACTAACTCTATCAGGTGCCAGGATTGTGCATAAATGTATTTGTTTTCTGACATTGCAAACTCAGTCTTGTAAATGTTGGGGAAATAGTTGGTATCTGAATTTTCTGTATCTGCCAATATTTAATTCAGGGAGCAAATAAAAACTATCCTGGTGTTACCAGCTTCTTTGCTTTGTTTGACTGCGAATTTTATGTCTCCAGTTGTGGCCATGCCTGCGCGGGGCTCAGTGGATAAGCTGAAATACTACTTCCTCAAGAGATTTTAAGCACTTAATAGGCGGGTAGGAAATCAGCACACCATTGAGGCAGTGTAAATGTTCAGTGGTAACTCATGACCTCACTGTTTACACGTAGAGAACAGTTTATTAAAACTTCTGGCCTTAGAATGCTGAAATGGTGAGGCTTGGTTTTGTACGGGTTATGTTGCAAAGGTGAACCTTTAATCCTGTGAAAGCTGTTACCCTTTGCCACGATGAGAACCAGGGGAGTGTTGGCTGTTAGGGACTGCATCGTGCCCTCCCGATGTTGGGGAGTAAGTGGTGGACGGGGGAAGGACAGCTGCAGAACTGCTAGTGAAACCACTGACAGACCAGCTGCAAGACTTGGCAATTTTAAAATCTCCTTGGACTTCTCAAGTATTTTTTATCCTTTTACAATGTGAAGATGGCTTAAAAGCTTAAAAAAAAAAGGTTTAATGTGTACTTCTGTAAATGGCTTGGTTTTGTCAGAGGTTCTTGGTGTTTTTTGTGTGTGTGAAATAACAATTCCACTTTTTTTCCACATTCTTTGCTCCAGAGTCACTAGCTTCTCTGTGGTGTGAGCTGCTTTCTTACCCAGGCGTTAAGATCCAAGGGGAGGGTGTTGCTTTATGGCCAAACATCCTTCAGGCCTCGGTGGTGTGTGCGGTGGGGTGGCTTTGTAGGTGCCAAGAAGAGAATAGCAAAAAGAAGCCAAAAGTAAGACACTTGATGTCCTCTAAGGTGGAGTTCTGGCAAGCGTCCCTATGGGCAGGGAAGTGTATACTTTTCAAAGGAGCATTAATTGCATTTCTTAAGTACAGGGTGGGCTTGAAGCTTTCTGTTGCTTTCAAGCAAGATTTATGTTTGGTTGGATGAGAGCAATGACGATGGAGCTATCATTGCTCCATCTTTTTGAGCAATGTAAGCAGTAAGCATTTTTATTTTTTTCTGAGGCCATAGTAGTCACCTTGCCCAACTTCCCATCTGATGTGGGTGGGTGGGTGGATGTCACCTGATGTTCCTGTATCGAACCCATAACTGCAGTTAACAATAGTGCCTGTTTTAGAAAAAGATAATAGTTCTGTGTTGCGTAAAGGTGTAAGTGATGGATCTCAATCCACCTCTGCCTTGGGCTGTTCTGAGAGGCACTAAGATGCCTGGAGCCTGTTCGCTCTGGGAGGAGAAGCAATGCTACCAATGCTGCAACTTTTAAATGTAGACATGAGCCAACAAACAAGACAAAAGCAAACTCTTCCTTGTGGACCTAGAGTGCTCAGCACAGTCCCTTGTTGCTAATTTCCCTGGCCCTGTGTTCTTAACCTCCATTTGTTAAGAGTGGGTCACTTCACAAGGCCTCTGTGAGCAGCTAAATCAATCTGTCGATTGAGCCTGTTCAGTCTCTCTCTTGTCAGAGAAAAGGCAGCGGTAACAATGAGATTTCACCTGCTGCCACCCTGGGGGTGCAGCACCCTTCCTCTGCGCTGCACGTGCTCCCCTGGCAGCTTAGCACTTTGGAAAAGTGCCTTTGGGTAACAAAGGTGTCTCGGTGTCCACCACTGTGCTGGGAGCTGGGCAAGAGGGCGGCTCTGGCAGGAGAAGACACCAATTCTTTCACATGGGCCCAGCTTTTGGGGCAGAGCGGTATTGCAAAAAGACTTTAGGATACTAGCTCTGTTGGGATTGACACAGGAAGAAGCAGCTTAAACTAAACATTTCTGTCCCTGACCTGGATTATTCTTTCCAGGTACACCAGCTTTTACCAGGGAGCCCTGAGCATGAGGAAGTGACAATCTTCCAAGAGCTGATGTGGAAACAGGGAGAGCCTCACGCCTCTTACAGCTTACCGGAGGTCCTCCCTTGATTTATTTGTAATGTAATGTCGGATTCCTCACCCAGTCGAGCAGTGCTGCCCAGATAATTGCTAGCAATGCCTACAGGACTCTTTAATGCATGAGGAGGCTATGTAGCTCACGCTTGCCCGCCAGCCTGAGGAGCTTGGCTCCATGCCCTGTAAGATCTCTCTGGCTCCTCTTCCTACGGCAGGTGAGTTTGGCGCTGAGGGCTGGTGATGCAGTCTCACACCCCATGTGGGCCCACGTTGTGGTTCTTCCTCTGCATTTGTTCCTTCTAATCCACGATAGCGCGAGGCAGTTCTTGTCCTTCCTGGTGGTGGGTGTTCCCCAACCTCTGTCCACCCCAGCGTTGCTCTCAGCCAGAGCTCCAGGAAACTGCAGATGGAGACAGTTCCTCAGCACCCCTTGGGTGTTGACGAGGTGTCCAGAGGGAGAGCCAGCTAGCCCAAGACTGCTGCAGCACAGAGGCAAGTCCTAGGGGCTGGGGTCACAGTGCTGGTGACTGTAGGTATGAGAGTGATAGGTGGTCTGGGGAGAGAGAGGGTGGGGAAGAAACCACAGAGATGTGGGGCTGGTATGTGCACAGTTGAAAAGGCCGTGGCATGTGGAAAGGAGGATGCTCATGAAGAGCAGAGGAGGGAGTCTGCTTGGTGAGGAAATGAGGCTGAGGAACGTGAAGGGACACTGCAGCGTCCAGTGCCTGAGTATCAGGGATGGTTGTTGGATGGTGACAAGGGGTTTGGAAGGAAGCCACAGCTGAAGAGGAACTGGGGTGGGAGGTACTGTGCTCCTCTGGTGCAGCAGAGTCACTGTGTGGGATGGCCATCTGAGGTGGAGTATGGGGAGTTCAAAGGGGTCTGGGCATGGGAGGACAGGATATGTCTCATGTTGTGGGAGCTGTACTCAAAGGTCATGTAGGTGTATGAGGAACTAGGCATATGAGGAACGTGGGGAAGGCCGGGAGGTATGTGAAAGAGGACCAGGGCTGCAGAGATGGAAGGGGAGGCCTGGGGTGTGCACATGAAAAGCACTGGAGGTTGTGGGACGCAGGAGCACATGTGGCACGGGACTGACCCCGTGCGTGAAGCAGCGTTAGTGGGTGTAAGAGGGGATGAGAGCTGGGTGCGGAGCCCGGGAGGTGCGTGCCAGCAGCTAGGGCTGGGAGTGTGGGTGCACGGGGAGTACTCGGCTGTACGGAAGGGGACGTGGATGTAAAGCAGCATCTGACTGTGCTCCCAGATGAGGTGCAGCAGGAGCAGCGGTG
>NW_010403188.1:9507-14228 GCF_000710305.1 Buceros rhinoceros silvestris | reverse complement strand
GAGGGACGGGGTGGGGAGGCAGTGGCAGTGAGTGGAAATCTTACTATATAAAAAGGCAAGTTACTTGGACTTCATCCAAAACCTGTTTTAAGAATGGGCTATTTTTGTATGAGGAATCTTGTGATCATCAATGGATGTCACAAAAAAATAATTAGAAAAAAAGTTCCTTTATGCTCCTTCAGATTGCCTCTTTGACAATGTCTTTTAAAAGTTCTTCCAAAAGTTCTTCTAGTATGTATTAGTGTATGTAGCCTAAACCATAAAACTGTTCAGCATCTTTTGACTTTCTTTTTACCTGATGGGAGAAAGCTTAAATCATAGTCAAACTGATTCTATATCAAAGAACTTATTATTTTCAGGTGAATTCCATTGTAACAAGGGTTCAACTGTTTTTCCACAGAAAAGATGCTTTTGCTGTTAGTTTCCACATCAGAAATTTTTACAGGTTCTCTAGGTTGATAAAGAATAAATATATCAAAGAAACCACTAAGCTTCTGCAAGTCTCTTGAAACTGGGTAGATGTAATAGATGCAAGTGAAGTGAGAGAAAGCTTTGGTTTGAATTCAGCGGTTTTTCTCTTGACCACTCAGTACGAATGGAACAAGCCTCACTATCCTCCACCTTACGTCCAGCCATTGGTAGCCCTGTGTGTGTGTTAGTAGGAGGAGAAAGTTATGGGGACGAATACAGTAAGAGTATTATTAAAATGTATTAACATGTAATGACTACATCCAGAGTTCACTGTAGAATGTTGATAGGATAGTAAGTGTATAAGTGATATTGACTGAAGTGGAGGATTCTAACTGGTATACGGACAGTTCTCATTTTTTTGATTATTTCCCAAGTTTTGTTATGGATGGATTTCTGAAATATTATGATGATTTGCACATTCATTTACCTTTGTTTGTTTACAGTTGACATCTACAAATACTCATTTTTGCACTTTTATTCACAAAGTCTCAATGCATGCATGTCTTTTTTCTTATGAATGATAGGGTCTTTGTTCAGTTCTTTATACAAAAGCATTGACACCTGTCTACGTTTTATGCAAACTTTTGTCTTTTATTTATTTTGTCATATTAAAAATACTAGCACTTCAGCATTTTGTTCTATCCTGGAGGTTTTGAGCCATATACTATGGATTAGACACCCCAAATGGTATAATTTTGAGAAACATGGAAGAAACACTTCGAAAATAAAACTTTTTCCAGTTGAGGATTTGGGGCTTTCTGCTCTTGAAACTGCAGAAAACAGAGAAACATTAAACTATATGAATGATGGTGTGTTTCAGAAATGTTCTGAAAAACACTCTGCATTGACAGGTTTACCACGACATAAAGATTGTGTGAGAAAAAGTTTGGTAAAGTTGTTTGAATAGACTCTAGGTAATTTCTGCTGCAAATCTAAATAACTGGTGGATGTTTCTTCTGAACTTAAAGTCTGAAAACCTTTATTTTGTTCTCTTTTTTTCCCCCTACAGATTCGTAAAAATATAGTTGTAGAGCTATTTATTCTAAGGATGGAGGAATAGTTACATATGGCAAGTATACACAGGCTTGATTTATAAGAGAATGCTGAACAAACAGCCTGAAAATTAAAACGTTTCAAAATGGAAAAAAAAATCAGCTTAAAAAACTTACTCATCGCATCTTATTTGTTAAAGAAAAAAAAAACAACCCTGCACATTTAGCAGTAGCACTGTGATCATTTTGAAGTTCTAGCATACTCTCTTTTCTGTTTATTGCTTGCAAAAATGGTAAAACATGCACTTGAAACATTTGTATAAAAATATACACTAGCCTTTTCCAGATGCTGTATTTTCTATGAATCCTTACAGGGAAGGTTTGAACCAACATCTATTCAAAGAATTAGAAATTATCTAAAAGTTCATTTATCCTATATCTTATTGTGTATCAATGATCTCTGACTCATCATAAACCAACCAGCTAGAAGTAGAACTTCAGGATGTCTTACTACTTAGAATGCACCAGTCCAGAGATTAGCATTTCATCTGTTAAAATTAAAAATACTATATACGACAACATGCTTTCATCTGTTACCGTTATTTAGTAGGAAGCGATAAACAACAATATGTTTAAACAAGGACAAAAAAATAGTCATGCACACAGCTGCAGTTCTGCTGAACAATGTTCAATGTGGAGCCATGTAACAGGGTCAAAGAAGTTACTTGAAGGTTATAATACAAACACCTAATAAATCATGTTATAAATAACAGAAAGACTTTCAGGATAAAGTACATTCAGAAAATTTAACTAAAATATTTGTCCCTCTTGATTTTAAGCAGCTGAAAATTTTAAGACTAAAAAAACCAGAAATACAAACCAACATTTGGAGCACCGTTCAGGTTGCACACTTCAGAGACAAAATGGCAGAACAGTGGTTGGAGTTTCCTCAGGGCAGCTTATGGACAGCGCTTATGGACTGATTTCTAAATCAAGTCCTACTCCCTTATTAGATGACAGTAAATTAAGGTTTTCTTTTACAAGAGAAATTGTTGCCTCCTGAACTTTGAGAAAAGCATTCAGCTGTGGAAAAACAATTCAGACTGATCACTTCAGATATATGTTGCACTTGGGATAAGGGAAAAAGGATAAGGTTATTCATATCCTTTTTTAAAGTAGCAGTCCAGGAGAATTTAGTCTTCATGAACATAAGGAATGATGATGATTAAGTAGCTCCAGACAAAACTCATAGATTTTCTTCAACATGAACTAAGTAAAGACCAGTAATAACTTCCGTAGCAAATAATTAATCTCTTTTATATCAGTGAAGTTTCAGAACTTGGGTATAAACATTGAAATTTGATTTGATAATGAGATGATAAAAGGGAATCATAAAAAAAATTAATGATTCTTCAGTTTAAAAGTTTTCAAAATCAATGAATGGGAACAACAGAGAAGATGCATTAATATCTCTGTGTAATAAATAGTCTGTGTATCCATATAGGCGGCTAATCCTGACCTGTAGTGCTGGCAGGTAGGTAGTAAGAACAGGAATTTCAAGATTTTACAAACAACAGAAAGAGGTTAATGCATATGAAGGTAACCCTCTCTTGACTGTTTCACTACTAACAAGGTAGCAACATGGAAAGAGCGGAACACTACAGAAAACATAAGGGGCTTTCTAGGTAACAATTGCTAATAATTGGTCAATTGATGACTCAAGGAGAAATTGTCAACAATGACAGTTCATATAGCAAATAAATAAGACTATAAAGTCAACAAAACAAAGGCTGATAGAGAAGGGATAAAGAAGGACATGCTGTTTCTTTGGGATGAGGCATGGGATTGTTAAATTGAAGATCCTGGGAGGTTAAAAAAGAGTTAAAAAATAATAGAAATATGATCAGGGTTGTTAGGGCTCCTCTCAAAGAGTCTTGCACATGATCATTTCTATTTGGAGCAGAACATTAAAGCTGTTGCTGATCCAATAACATGTATCTCATACTTTTTCTTTACAATCAGGGGAACTTGGAATGCTAAAATTAGTGAGGAAACACCCAGAGGGAACAGATCAGAGATTCTGACATTCCAACCGCAGCCTCTAGAAGCAGCATAGCTCTAGAGGACAATATTTGCGTCAACCTGCCAATGTACGTAGGAGCTTTACGGTTGTTAAGATAAAATAATTAAAGACACATCCTTTCTGTGTCTCATCCATCTATTAAACTATGGCTCTGCTGTGGATTGTAAAACTGCAATTTGCTTGTTTGTCTTTTTCATTTTAAATTATCAATTTATCAATTAAGGCAAAATTCAGAACCCTAAAATTGATCCACCTATTTAACTACCTTGAAGAACGTTATCTACAGAGGAAAAGTCCCTGTACAAACATCTAGTCTGTACTCATCTAAATACCAGCTATCACCAAATCACATGCCTGACTTGAATCTGTGAAATAGTACGCGGTGGAAATAGAACTGCACTCCTGCAAATGCTGGCCACATTTTTCATGGATGCCTCTGAGTACATGAGATAGTAGTTTTAATATGTGCTTCTCCAAATAGTGCGCGGTGGAAATAGAACTGCACTCCTGCAAATGCTGGCCACATTTTTCATGGATGCCTCTGAGTACATGAGATAGTAGTTTTAATATGTGCTTCTCCATCTGAATTAACAGAGTGATAATATGTCTGATAGCATTACAAAGTTCTTACAGACAGGTCAATCAGTACAGAAAAAAATGATCCCACATCTCTCAGAACACAATCAGGTCCTTATTTAAATAAAGTAAACCAAAAGCTGTTCTGCATAAACATGGGGAAGAATAGAAAACAAAATTAAAATATAGCTGAAGGGATGCTGGGTTTAATCAGTAAAGGAAGATTGGCTGTTAGAACAAGGGGAGAAAATCATAGGGGAAATTTATGACACCTGACAAATTAATCTAATTCAAAAGCTGCTCTCTAAACGAAGGTTTTTTTTTCTCCCTTGGTTTTTAACGCAGCAGAAAAAAAACCCAGACAAATTACATGAATGTGAGGAAGCCAGAGGTGCTCAGGCTGCTTAGATCGCATTCAACTCTAACCTTAATCATTATAATAAAAGTAGCAAGTCTCTATTACCAGAACAGTTTTCTCTTTTGAGAAAACTATTCTCTCTTTCTCTCTCTCTCTCTTTTTTTTTGGTATATATTTATATGATTATTTTCACAGCAACTGAAGATTAAATACATCACCTATAAGGAAGACAAACTTTTCT
>NW_010403188.1:4026-9423 GCF_000710305.1 Buceros rhinoceros silvestris | reverse complement strand
TCTTTCCCTTCAATGTTATTCTACACCTTTACAGAGCAAAATTTTCTATAAACCGGAATGGTTAGGCTTAAGATTTTTCCTAAGCATTCTTTCTGTGTCTCATCCATCTATTAAACTATGGTTCTGCTGTGGATTATAAAAGTGCAATTTGCTTGTTCATCTTTTTCATTTTCAGTTATTCTACCCTCCATCACCACACTCGAGCACGAATGAGAACAGCCAGAGAAGACATCTTTGCTATGACTGCATGATTAATTCTGTAACTGAAACAACTGAGAATAAGGAGAAAATCAAAGCAGTTTAAATGAAGTGTCTCAAATAAACATTTAATTTAGAAGATGACAGATAGAAGTGTATACAGTCTCAAAATTAACACTGGGGAAATTCACTTGAAGGGGACTTGAGAATCTATTTATAGAACAAGTAATATAACTCCTGAATTCCTGCAAATAACTAACAGATGGATCTAGTGTGTCATGTAATTAGGTCATAATTACAGTAATTATTTTTTTTTTCAAAATGGAGACCCCTTGAACTCTCAGTTCTAGGTCAGCTTCATTGGAGTCAGCTTTTAAAATAAGAATATGAGAGAATAAGAAAGAAAAAAATGGTATTTGAACATCTTGTTTCTATAGTGCCACACAGTTTGTATTTTACAGTTCATTTATATGTTTTATATTAGCATCACAGAGCTCTAGTGTTTGATCAGGACTCCATTGGTTTGCACTGTACATAAGTTTATACAGAAACAAAGTTATCTGCCAAAGGTTAAACAACATGGAGTTTACAAGGAAAAAAAATATTAGACAAGCTTGTGTATATGTTTCCTAGGACATTAATTAAAATCAAAGAATAAATGTTGGAAGTTATACACCTTTCATGATCTGAAGCCCTTACCTCCTGAGATGATAAATCTGGCTTTAGAAGTGCTAGTATTGAACTTGTTACGTTGTAGGCTAATGGAAGAAAACACTGGTATGATGTAGCACCGCACAGGATGGTCTGTACTAACTTTATCAACTCCTGAAAAAAGTGGCTATATACAAAAAGGTTTAATTAGACACTTGTTACATATAACTAATGTAAAGAAACTTTTCATTAATGACTGTCCATGAAGTCAGTCTATTTTCTCCTCTCATATTTTATTACAGTTGCCTTTCAGTTTCTACATAATCACATCTCCATTATTTCCCGTGTTGTCATTATAATCTTCAACTTCTTTCCCACTTCCAATGTCTTCATCATTCTGATTTTCTTCTTCTAATCCATACAAATCATCTTCAGTTACATCTATGGAATTTGAAAAATAGCGATTCTTAAACTCCTTTGCTACAGCTTCAGGCTCTGTCTCATCTCTTCCTCTTTAATCCAATGACAAAATAGTGTGGCACAAGGCTCCCTCATGGGTTTTGTGGGTTTTTGTGGGGAGTTTTTTCTTTGGGTTTTTTTTTTTTTTCTTCAGGGGTTAACGCAGGATGCTATGCCAGCATCTATTTTGATAATAACAACTGAAGGATCTGCTGTAGAGAGGATTTGCAACATCTTTCCTCCTAGTGTGACAAGATCAGTTCTTCAATTGTTCTTCATTGCAGATAACAGATGTTCTTTGAATGCTTATAGGACAAACATTCCTCTTTTCCTCAGCAGCACGCATCTCCTACTCAAATGACATTCAGACGTATTTGTAGACGTTCATCCTGGTTTTGACACTTGACAACTATTTCATTAGACAGCTGTTCCATTGGCATTGTTTTAAGCATTAAGAACACATTCCATGACAATTTTATACCATCTCTTGACACTGTCAACATTATAATAATGTCTATTTTTTTTCCTGATTTTTTATTATGGTGGATTTTATGCCTTTGTCTCAATAATGTAACCTGATGTTTCAACTACATTCTCCATTTGACCAAGCAGATAGTCATGATCTTTACATAATCCAGTCACACACTGCTGGAATACCATGAGATTTTTGGTGAAGTCAGAAGGTTGTCAGCAAAGCAAAGTTATCTCCCAAAGGCAAAAAAATATGAAAACACATTCCTATTCAGCTCTACCATCAGTTGCCTTCTTGCTCTGGAATATTTTCTGCTTATGTTATTTCTTGGTATTGGACCTTTTAGTGTTGCCTCAGCAGCCAATGTCTGCAATGGAAACACATCAATTAGTCTAGACTCTAGTCCTAAATTAGAGCTAGATCTGCTGCAGAACACATCTATGCCATCCTGAGTCAGATATATAGAGGTATCTGTCACGATCAGAGCAAATATTTGAAACCTGCCTTGTCAGTGAAAATCACTATTCCTTACAGGCCAGACATAATAGTATTACAACTTACCACAGTATCTCTGAATGTATGTTTCAGCCTGGACAGCGAAGGGACCTGCAAGTTATCTAGATTCTGACAAAAGTCAGAGCCAGAATAACATCCTCTCCATACAACAAGAGAGCTTACCAGCTTTTTAGTCTGTCATGGATATAGTTCCAGAGTACTAAAGGGTTTCCATGGCAGTGAAGATGAGACTTGCAGATTTGTAAAATGCAAGTTCATCTCTTCCCTTAAAGCAACTTCAGGAATAGTGGCTAGATTATTGTAAGAGAGGGAAACTGGAACCTTTTCTAGTTCCCCACTTCAAGAGAATCCAAAGACGAGTGGAGCAAATATTGTGGCATTAAAAAACAAGGAAGATGTTTTGAGATCCCATTGCTGCCTAATGTTTTTTTCTTTTTCTCTGAGAATGTACTAGATCCTACACTTTGAAAATGGGTCCATGCAACATGGTCCATGAACATCATCACCCTGTTCTGACAGATAACATCTGTCTAGATGTAAGCCTATCTTAGGCCTCTACTAAGAGGTCGGAGATCGTGGCTTTGGATATGACACCCAAGAAATCCACACCTCAGTAAACCCTTCAAACTTGGGCTTTTTATACCCTAACTCTGTTTGTCTCTATCTATTAAGTGACATTTAGCACAATTTGGGTGGAGAGTTGAGTAGCATAGTCACCTATGTTTAGCATGTACTGCTTCAGGTTCTTTAGCATTTTGAGGGGAGTGAATTTTAACATTAATTTTGCAGTTAATTAGGCAAAGATCTTTGCTCAGACCCTGGGACCTTCAACATTTTCTTGCTTTCTTCACTTAGCCAAAACAGGGCCATTATTAGCCATTATTTATGCCACCTCAAGGAATCTCCACCTCTAGAGAAAACAGGAATCTTGTGCTTGCAAATATTTTGTTCTTTTGTGCTGAATTCCCACAGCTGTATCATATGCCTTATTTGGATTTTGTCAGGACTCAAGAATACAATTCATGCCAATATCCCTACCCTGGCTCAAATTTATGCCATGCAGTGTCCCTCTGACATTAGGAATACCACCATCCAAAATACCTCATCACAAGGACTTTGGATATTTCTATACTACGTGCAAATTTTTATTTGATCTCTCTCCAGCAACATAAAAACCCCACAGGAACTGCAAACAGACATGGACCGAGAACAAATTCTTGAATGAGAATCAAAAATGCATTTGGTGAATTTCAGCTAAATGGAACATGCATTTAAAACAGATGATTAGCATTCCTAGCAGACTGGGAAATGACCCTGCAAAGGTTGTTTTTTCTTGTAAAAATTCAGTTCCTCCTCAAGCACTTTAAGTATAAAGACAGATTCATTACTGTCTCCTGGTTTTAAATGAAGAAATTATTTAACTTCGAGTGACGCTAACTAGTTATCCCACAGTAAGGCTGCTTGCAACGGGTCAAAAATATCACTGATTTTCCTTGATCCACCTCTTTCTGCCACGGTTGGCACCACAAGATTGTGCAAATGTAGCTACAGTCAGAAACTACACTTCATCACTGCCTTGAAAAAATCTTCAGTCACAATTGACTGCTGCTGTCTTATGCCTAGGGCAGTAGGTCTGACCCATATCCTTGTTTCTTTTCTTCACTTAAAGAATAACCCATATCACTGAAATCAGTATGCATAATCCCACATAGGAAAGAAGAACTATAGATGAGACTCTTCAGCTTTACAAAATAAAGATTATTTATTTGTATAGCAGCAAAAAATGAGAGAGGAAAATAATCACTTCTTTCTTACGAAGTCTCAACTCCTGTAGTCAGAGTTAGGCAGCCAAGCTCAGAGGATGTAAAAAGAAAAACAGCACAAATAAATAGGCTATTGTAATAAAAGAGAATGAAGCAAAGTGTTTGTGTTTTCCCACAGAGAAGAGAGCATTCTTTAGCAACCATGGATTGTCAGGTAGCAACAGTATAGGTGGACTGTAAGATCCAGCGGAAAAATATAAGTCAGGTGGAAAACTCACTGGGTTTAAAGTGGTCAATGGTTTATAGTGTAGCTAGTGGTCAGTCATTTGCAGCATCCCCAGGGTTAATGGACTAAACCTATGCAATTGTGCAGCCTGGATGTCAGCTCCATAGAAAGTCATTCTGCAGAAAATAATATTGGGATCTTCCAAAACCCAAGTGGACAGGATAGTGAGCAACTTGATCTAATTCTGAAGGTAGAAATAACTTCAGAGTTGGTCCTGGGGAGTTAAACACCTCCAAATATCCCTTTTAATGTACATTGTTTTGCTGCTTCTATCAACTGAAGCATCAGTCAAGGCCATACACACCTGCAAGTAGAAAAGGTAATCACTCTTAAGAAACTAATACTTGTTAGCTAGAAATAAACTTCAAATTGGTCATCCTCTCAGTATCTATGGTATGGTCAACATTCCTTGATTCCCTTGAAGTTTATTTCCTCTGTAACCCATTTTCTTCATATCTTGCAGTCTATGGAGAACTCCCACTGGAGCAATCGTAGATTGTTGTTGGCTCTGTACAGAGAGGGCATGACACTCAATAGAAACTAATCCAGGTAGAAGGTTCTTACAGGTAAATTACCCACATGACCATCTAGCCCCCTTTTCAAAGTTTCACAAAACTTTAAATACAGGGGGTGTTTTGCTTGCTTGTTTTGTTTTTAGGATTCACTTTGTAGTAAAACTTTCTTCTCTTCATTTTTTTCATCAGAAAATTTGCAGTCAGTCATCATTCTTGAAGTTCTTAAGCTATGAGTAGTCAAAATCTGTGCAACTGGCACCTACTCTGTGGAAATAGAGATCTAAGTTAACTTATCCAGTAGAGGTTGGCCTATGGAATTGAACTTTCAGAAACACAGGGAATTTCCATAGATTCAGGAAAGCTAATGAGGGAAAATAACACTGGCCAGAGAGAGATGCAGAATTAAGTGTTGCTTGCACCTGATGTAAGCAAAGTTCAACATTAGATATAGAATCCTTGAAAATACAGAAAATTTTGTCTAAAGCAATCATTCAGAATACTCATCAGTATTAGGCTGTTCTTGCTCACTTTAATAAG
>NW_010403188.1:0-3921 GCF_000710305.1 Buceros rhinoceros silvestris | reverse complement strand
GTTTGTGCTTCATAGTTCCATTTTTCTGCAGATTCTTATAATTAAGTATATGATGCATCAGGAAAAGAAAGAATTAAAAAGAAATAAAAGATTGGGCTCAAGTTTGACCTCAAAAGTCATCAAACAGCCAGATGCACATATCTGCACCACATGAGCTGTAAGACTATAATTAAGAGAGGTCCTGTTAGTTGTAGGCAAATTAGCTCATGATTCAGGACTGCAGCAGGCAGGCAGTGTGGCTGGTTATCTCTAGTGGTTAGAAGATGTTCCCATTCATTTCATCCAATTACCAGACACTGGGGTTGTAGAATATTTGTGGTCATAAAATAAAGAGACTTGTGAGATGGTAGATTTTGCTGGTGATGGTAGGGGAGGTGCAAGGCAGCAGCTAAGCATGCATGTACTTACCATACTGTCAACCAACTTTGAGGCAAATGTGTGAAGAGTACCAGTTGATTTTATGCATTATCCAAAAGTTGTGTGTAGTGAAAGTCTTGTGAGTATCAGAGATCAGATCTTAAGTAACACAGATTGATGATAATGGTATAAACTAAAGAATCCCAGATCTTGATGAAACCTGTAATTGTAAGATGTTCTTTCAGAGCCTTTCACCATAGATTTGAAGTTTGCACTTTAAACATGTTGTAACAGATGCAAACAGATGCAGGAAAGGCTTTGCATTGAGTTCCTTAACTCATTATTATTTTATTTTACATTAAAGCTCAAAGAAGACTTCAGTGGGGAAAAAAGAAAGAAAGAAAAAAAAGGAGAAAAAAATGAAAAAGAAGAAGGGAAGTCTTCCCTAAAAAACTAAGCTTTAATGATAGCAGTATAATTTAGAGAATCTCTGGAAATGCATCACCATTCATAAACGCAGGGTTTCCTTTTTTCACATTGTTATCCGAGTGTAAATATTTACCACTCCACTTGAGCTGCTGAAAGCAAATTACAAAGATAAATACTTTCTCTCTAATGCTTTTTTTTCCCACCCCCGATAACTTATGATCCAAATAAAGGATGTTCAACCTCTGCCAGATGGTCAAGCAGGCTCTCTCAGGTGATTGTATTCCCAATTAAGAGCAATTTGAAAATATTTTTTTCCTCCAAAGTGTAGCTTAGCAGGTACAATTTTAGCTATTACAAGACCAAAATCTGTGATAATTGTCTCATGGTAAAGTGAGTACTGGCTGCCCTTTTGCAGCTGCAGCAATATGACTGCTGCCCAGAGCAAGAGTCTGACAGACCAAGGACCTCCCTGCCAGACAAAAAAAATAGCCCTTTGTTTCATGAGCCGGGTGGAGGCAACTGGCAGGAGGGAGAAATACACAAATAGCCCCAAGCCCTAAGAGGATGGAAAACCTAGCTCTAATATCAGACTCAGACTCCTCCTAACAACGAATTCAGTAACCTTGACAACTCACTGTAGTCCCTGCCTATTCTTCTTTAGGTTACAATGCTCAATCTTCAGCACTAGACTGCTTTATTTTTTTGAATAAAAAAACATTGAAGTGACTATGTAAGACTATCAAAAGCATTATAAGCAATCTGGCCCTGTTGACTTCATCCTTGCAGGTACATCCTACTTCTTGGCTCAATTTCAACCAAGACATTACTTTTCTGGGTTGCAGCAGGCACTGTCTTATTTTCTCTGTAGGAAGGTTCTTTCTACAATCTCTGATGTTTGACCAATCTGTTCACTGTTTCTCACAAGTCTCTGTTGCCATGTGATCTGCAAGATTCAGTCCTTGCTTTAACTCTTCTTCCTCTCCTTCATTCAGCTTCTCACTGCTCTGGAACAGCAGTCATTCTGCTTGTCACTGTCAGCGTAAAGAAAAAAAAAGTGCACACAAATCATATACCAATCAGAAGCCCTCTCTGAAATGTCTGCCCATTTGTACATCTGAGATCAGGATCCACACCAGTGATACAGCTGCCTTTACTCCTTTCTGAGGAGACTTCTTCTAAAAGGGTGTCATGCAATGCTCTCTTTTGCCACTCTGCTAGTCAAAAAAAAGCCTTCCTTGAAATTGAAGGTCATAGTTAAGCCCTAACACAATTTCTGGCACTTCTTGGAGGGAATGGGAAAAGTTAATGTACAAGAAAGAGTATAAAAACTGGTAACTGAGGTGATGCCTGCCTACTGTCTCAATGCATCACTGAGAATAGACTGAACAGCTGCATTTGGCAAGCTCTTAAATGTTTTTTTCAGTAACTTCTTTTGTACAATGCGCTGTTTTACCTGCTGCTTCAGGCTTTCTGAAAAACAAAAAGAAGGGAAAAATAAACTAAAAAAATCTTAAAGTATTGCCTAACATTGTTCTCCCAGCCAGAACTATTCCAGAGGAATAAATTTTTAACTTGTCTTTCTCCCACATGCTTTGTCATTTTTCATTGACCGGCACTTTGAGACCACATTTATATTTATGTGCTTCGGTATGCAAAGTGTGCGCTGGGACACTGGAGCCTCATTATTCTCATTATTCTTACTGGGCATATCTTGAAGACAATTCCAGTTTGTGCCCCACGTCCAGATTTCTTTTCATAGAAACAAAGTTATAGAGTATGGGTGAGTCCAGGTTTTTCTGAGTCATACACATAGATGAGATGTGGATGTCTTTGAACCCAAGGTCCGGAATTTTGGAGGTCTCTAATATCTCTCTAGATGTGTTTCTCAAAACCCTCACCTAATCTATTAGGTTACACATTTTTAAAACTGTTACTTCACAAAATAAAGACAATGACAGGGTTTTTCAAATGTTTTTGCACACACAGAGACTAAGTAAAAATCACATGATTATAATTTTGAGCAGTATCTTATTTTGAAAGAAAGAAGTAATGTTGATACTAGATGTCCCCTAGGTCATGTGATAAGCAGACATCTTAATCATTACTTACAAATAAAATTCCCTAGATAATAACAGTACTCTGTTATTCAGGTAGTGCTGCTAGTCCAGGCTCTGTACATTTACTGATATATAAAAAGGCATTTTGCACAATGAGAACTTAATAGTAGTCGAGACTTGTCCTTTGTTTTTCATTTCTTTCAAATCAATGTATAAATATGTATGTGTATATATATGTATAATATATGTTTATACATTTATATGTATAAACGTATACAATAAAAATGTATAATACAATAAAATGTATACAATAAAATCAAACGCTGAGCTTCAGATTTGGTTGGAAATACATCATTAATACATTAGTAATCCTTCTAATATTTTAGTTTCTTTAGTTTCCGATTCTGATTTTTGTCAGTTTTTCTGAACATATCCCAAGGAGTGAGATGCCCAGAACTAAACACAATATTCCAGATACTGCCTCACCAGACTAATCTGTCTATCTCATTAGTTTTCCTCTGGAGGTATTATCTTACCATCATCAAGGTTTAATCTCATTTTGTTGTTTCTAGCTAGATTTATGATCTCTCTAAGTCCCTTTAGATTTTTCTCAATGATCTTGGAAGAACTAACCAATTTAACACTATGTGATTTTATTTCCAGTTCTGCCTGATTAACAAGTTAACAAAACCTAAATCTAATAATGGTGGTGATGTAGAACCTCAGTGGACACACTTCCATACCTATTTTACACACTGTAATTTATCCTTTGCATGTTTCAGACAATTTCAATACATATGTTGATAACTCAAGGAAAAAAATAATTTCATAAATCTGATTTTATGGGATATAGTATTAAAATGTTACCAAATTTCAAGTCTTTGTTTATTTCTCAACTGGCCTGAGGAAGAATCTGATCTTTAACAAGTGAGCCAAATACAAACATCAAGCTCATGCATCTTAGCTATTTAATTTGAAATATGTTCAGAAAATTTTTGTATGTTGCTCGTATTTACTAGAGTATTCTTGTGTTTTAAACCCACCTGGCAAATAAACACCATGCAACCACTCTCTCCCT
>NW_010403187.1:0-1699 GCF_000710305.1 Buceros rhinoceros silvestris | reverse complement strand
TTTTTTTTTTAAATGGAGTGTGTTCATAACTTTCATGTTTTGTCACTATTAATTCTGAAATGTTTGATAAAATGCTCTGCAGTTTTATGGTTTATTTTGGGAAGATAAGTGTTGTTTGGCTCTACATATTTTTTGTAGATGCATTTGTGCTGCTAACCATGCGTTCAGCAGAAAATGTTCTGAAATACACTGTGTTGGGTTTTTAACTGCTTTCTCACTGTGTTTGTGTAACTTGTTTCTCCAAGTATAGTGCTTGAGAAAACCATAGCAGAGGATAATCGTGTTCAGTCCTTGTGTAACAGTATGCTCAGCCTGCAAGGAGTAGAAAGATTTTCTTTCTTGGAGGATAGGTAGATATTAAAACCCACAAACAAGCATGCTCCGAAGAATATTTTCCCTATAGTCTGTTATTGGTAAAGTATTGAGCTGCAGGATTTATGGTATGACTTTTTGTTGGCCCTTTGAGGGGGACAGCTGTATTAAAGTGATAAAATAATTACTCTTCCTACTAGTTAACTTGTTGAATTGAATATAATAGGCATTGCTGTTAGCACGCTTTTACTAGGATGTGGTACTGTACTTGGCATGTGTAGGTCTCTGCTTTTACTCTAAGTTGGGTGGTAATTAAATTCTCATCTCAGGCAGCGAAAGGCCTCTGTGTCATCCAGTTCTTTCACAACAAAGCTTCCACGTTGATTTGCACATACTAATTCAGGGTGCATTTTAGAGGTGTTTTGGACACTGCACTATTTCCCATCATGTTGCACCTGGTTTAGTAATCAGTAGAAGACATCAATTAATGATCTGCCCTGCTGCTTTTCTCATGCATCTCTTCTGGCATCTGGTGCACATGCACTTCTGCTGACTGATCCTGCAATTCATTGTCTTGTTCTGAGCTGCTGCTTGGCTCCTGCGTAGCGTTCTCTTCAACGGACCTTGTTTGCCTGCTCCTTCTAATTAGATTAGTACAAGCATCATTATTCATGTGTGTGTCCACTGAATATTTTATATTAGCAACAATTAATTAATTTTAGAAAGTGTTTTTGGAATTGAAAAACTTTCACCTACCTACACATTTTTTGTCATCTAGTTAATTTCTTTTATTTAAGAGAAGCTTTGTTATTTTTTGTGAAGTTTTAAAGTGTACAGCTTTTTAGGTATCTAAATTCAATGCTTTATGTTAACATTTTCTAAATGTCTCACTTCAATGTTTTATTTAGTTACCACATAATAACCTGAAATGATTTGCATGTTCTTGGATTTTTTTTTTTATATATTGCAGGAAATGTATGAGGTTGCCAAGAAACTTTGCTCCTTTTGTGAAGGTCTTGTACATGATGAACATCTTCAGCATCAGGGCTGGGCTGCCATAATGGCCAACTTGGAAGATTGTACATACTCTTACCAAAAGCTGCTTTTCAAGTTTGAAAATGTATATTCAAGCTATTTGCAGTCCATAGATGATATCAAGTTGAAACTCACACAGTAGGTTTGCCGTTAAATTCATCCTCAGTCTCCAAAGTTACTGTATTTTAAACTTACTTATTGAGTGTTGTATGTCTGGTGCTAGTTCTAATTGATCAAGCACGTATTTGTTTGATTATGTGTCATGGAGAACATTCCTTCTGGTGCATGTTTGTCTTTTTTTTTAAGTGACATTTTTTCCTTGTATTAATCAGCACACAGAAACCTGTATTGA
>NW_010403186.1:34508-43788 GCF_000710305.1 Buceros rhinoceros silvestris | reverse complement strand
TCTATAATTCTATGAATCCTTATCACGTCTGCAGTTCAGGGCCACGTGTCCATCAAGCCTCACATAAAATAAGCCGGTCAGCTTTGGCATGCAAGATTGCTTTGCCTCAAGATAGGACCATACAATCACAGGATAATTTAGGTTGGAAGGACCTCTCTGATATATCTTCCAGCTCAAAGCAGGGTGAGCTGTGTCATCAGATTAGGTTGTTCAGGGCCTTATCAAGTTGCGGCTTCAGAACTACCATGCATGGAAACAGCACCTCTCTGAGCAACCCCGATTGTCTTCAGGGTGAAAAGGTTTTTTCCCCTAGATCGGGTCCAAATCTATCCTGTTTCAATCTATGCACATTGTTTCTTGCCGTTTCTCAATGCTACATAAAGCCTAGCTCCTCCGCCTGAGTTGCCTCCTCATAGGTGCTAGGGGCTGCTGCTGAGGCCCCAAGACACCCCTTCCCTAGCCTGAACAAACAAGCCCCAGCCTCAGACCCTTCCCTGCACTTTCTGCAGTCCACATCATAAAAGAAAATACTGGTTTCCTGTACTGGGGAAGCACACTGGACCACGTACTCTAAATATGGTCTGATGAGTGCTGAGTAAGGGGCAGTAATAATTTCTTTCATCCTGGTAGGCTCCCTCCCTCAACATTCCTAGTTAAAAGCTCCCCTCAGCAGGTTGGTTCACCCCTTGGCAAAGATGCTTTTGCCCTGCTTTTTTAGGTGGATCCTACCTCACCCCATCAGTCTTTGATATTTTAAAAAGGGTCATCACTTGATCCTGAAAGTCAAATCCCTCTCAACACCACCAGTAATGAAGACACTTGGTGACCCACAAGATCTGTCTGTTCTTCCCTAAGCCTTGTCCCTTCACCAGCAGGATCAAGGAGAAACCACCTATGGCTTTCAACCTCACTCCCAGAGCTTCATAGTCACTTCCAGGTCTCCTCTGGAAGTAGCTGGATTAGGTACTGCTTATCTTTAGGGAACTAAATCCTGGTCTAAGTGATCCCATTCAAAAACTACTGAGTGACTTGCTCAGGTTCATATAGGAACATTGTACGAGGGGTATAGCCAACAATCTCGGTCTAACGTCATGTTATGTTAATGTCCCTGCGTGACAGTCTGCTGCATTTACTACATGGTTACAACATTCTTGGAAATGATACACTGCTTTGGTTCAACACCAAATAGAGAGCATCCTCTCCACTGAGTAACACAGACGAAGTTAGGAGGAAAAGAGAGTAACAGATTCTATTAAGACTGTTGTATATATTTATAATATGATTTTAACAGCTTTTTAACATTAAATTTCATTAGTTTTTACAAAGCTTATTTTCCATTATATTAATTTCCATACGGTTTTATGAGCAACTTGGGACATCCACAATTTCTTCAGAGAAAACTGCTTCTTTTCTGACAGTATTAACAGCAAAAATATTCATTCCTGCAATTCAGACTTTTGCTAGAATTATATAGAAAAAAAAGATAGCCAGGAATGCGAGGGAAAATGCTTTAATTGCTATGTGCCTACAATCTCTGTCCCTCTAAACAGGGAGACTGAGTCTAAAAATCTTTTTGAAGCTCCCAAAGCTGAGCTGGCTAGCACTGACATTAAAGAAAAACTTCTTTGTTGAGAGCAGTAACATCCTGTAATTAGTTTAGGACACTGAATAAACAGGGCAACCATGAAGAAAGAA
Source organism: Buceros rhinoceros silvestris (assembly GCF_000710305.1). Classification (NCBI taxonomy): domain Eukaryota; kingdom Metazoa; phylum Chordata; class Aves; order Bucerotiformes; family Bucerotidae; genus Buceros; species Buceros rhinoceros. The sequence goes on along the minus strand of NW_010403186.1, from coordinate 42,093 downwards.
GTCTATGTTCCAAGGTGGAGAGAGACATTGGCCTAAAGCCGAAGTTTAAGGATGGCATTGTAATTTACATGTTTTATTTGGAAGCTCTACATTGGGCTACTTTTTAATTGAGCAGTAAATTCTTTTACCTGACAAGGATGAAATTGGTTCTGTGCTGCAGCAACGGTGTCTGGCCAGTGAAAACTGCATAAAAAGCAGATTTTTCTGGTGGAGACAGGCTCGGCCTTACCCATGTATTATAATATGAAGTATGTAGGAGAGGAAAGGCAGGGAAGAATGCAGAAAATTTGAAGGAGATGAACTTTGCCTTGGGAATTTTCCCTGAAAAAGGAACAAAGGCAAAGTCAAAACATCAACTTTCAGAACTGACAGCTCCAATAAGAAAGCCAAACTGGAAATATTAACTCCATTTCATATGACATCTCTCTAATTCAGATTCAGTTGCTGTTACACTTCTGCATTTTCATAAAAGATTAATTTTTGATCCAGCTTGATACTGTGCCCAGGATGTCTCAGGGATATTGGCAACTTCCACTGCTTTCCTTGATGAGTAGCTGGTCGAACGCATCCTTCACGAAGACCTGGCTTACCTACGCGGTATCGTGTACCACACTGTCAGGGAAACATGCTTCCAGCACAAGACACTGAGACTAACCTAAGATAATGCCTGTCGAAAGAAAAGAGGTAGGCAGAAGCAGCGAGACAGTGGACATTCCAGATTAACTTGAGCTGATCTGCAGAAAGGGCTCTGACTTCAGAGCAATGAAAAATGTTTTGATTTTGATTAAATATACATGTAATTCTTTTGGTAGGAGGAATCTAAAGAAACTATATTTCTTGAAATAATGGATGTACATTCTTATCCTGGTTGTAGTTATTGTGTATCAGTGACAATAACCTAACCACTGTTATCATGAAAGAGGACTTGAAAAGAGAGTATATAAAGTCACCTGCAAATCTAGTTTTTATCTTTCTGTCTACTTCTCAGCTGAGAACGGAATGAGCACATTCACCGAAGGACAAGATAGCTCTTTGGTTTTTTCCTTGCCAATTCATTTTCCTTCCACCACTCATTGAAGAAATAACACTTCCACCATTCATCGCACGTTCTCAGGGGATAGCTGCCCAGCCCCTGTGACACAGGGGCTTTTCTGACTGAGCTGTTCAGACCATCACAAGTGCATGCCCTTGATTCATAATAGTGACACCATGGTGCTGACTGAAAAAAAAAGGGTATGCAAGAATATTGACAGCTACATACCACACTGTGGAGATTTATGCAGATGAAAACATCAATTTTCTGAAACAAATATCAAAGAAACTTCCAGAATTCAGACATATCAGTTCCATTTATAGTGCTTTTGGAGGGTTTGTGGAAACTAAGCTGTTTGCTTAACTACATTTGTATGAGCCTTTTCTAGTCCGTGTGTTCAAACATACCCCCACGTCAAAAAATACACACATTCTTTGATTGCTTTTAATCTCAGTTTTCAAAGAACCGTTGAAAAGAGTATTTTATTCAGCCTATAGCATTTATAAGAGTCAGTGGCTAAACTAAAAGTGAATTTTGGTTGCACTGATGAGTTAACTGTCTGTGAATGAAAGAACTTGAAGAAATTTTTTTTAAAAAAAAAACAGCAATAGTGTGAGAAAAAAATCGGTGCTGATTTGATAGGGAGTGCAAAATAATCCCACGTTAAAAACAACCCAGTAAGACAGCACTAAGAATTCTTTATCTGCTGCAGCCCATCCAGTAATATATTCAAGCTTACAAAACAGTTTGAGATAGGTCAGTTCTTTGAACAGTGAGAAAGTTAAAACAGTAAGAAATTTAGCTGTAAAATAGATGAAGAAATACAAAGCCATGAAATCTGCCTATTCTGAATCTAAGTTTATGGGTTTTAAACAGAATAGAAACAGGCAAAACACAGAAAACGGTGTTCTTAACCCATGAAAAACTGGTATTGCAACAACATTGTGCACAGTGACTTCTGTGCTGTGATATCGCATGGATGAAATCATCAGGTGCTTTATCCTTTTGAAAACAACCACAACGTTCTGTGAGCAGAAAGAGCTGGTGGCTGAGGCATCATGGTTTATTGGTAGCTGTAAGAGATGTGAGCCTGCTCTTCAAATGGAACTTTCACAGCCAAACTGGGCTCCACATCTGTAAAGTAAAGGAAGGGACAAATTAATCTAGTGAATCTCTGCAAGTTGCGCTCCTACTGTTCAGCAAATTTGGCTCATTGGTGCAATGCCTTTTCTCGTGCATTCTGTTTACAGATCAAGCAACCTCTTTCACTCTCAGACTCTCATCAAAATTCCTTGATCCTTTCTAACATATTCCTGGAACCCAAAACTTTATAAGAGTGCCAGAATTTAAAACTTCCTGATGCATGGCCCTCCAGGTTTTTTGATATAAAGAATAAAGTAAGGCTAATTCGTATCAACACAATGCTTGGATGAAACACCTGAACAAACCACACACACACACAAAACAGAAAATGCACTGACAGGATCAGTTCTATAGTGCTAGGAACTACCATATTGACAGAGTAGACCACTTAAACTGTCTTTTTCCACCTCAAAGATCTATTGTTTTGCTTTTTCTTTCCAGAGTGGCTGAATAACTCTTCCAAAGACTCAGTAAATACATCTTCACTGGAATTCGTTGAGGGTCACATTTGCCTTTCAAAGGCCTAATAAATTTAAACTCTTAGGAGATTTCATAGAGTTATCTTGCCCCCACCATACCACTATTTCACAAGTATCCAGATGCTTGTGGGACAGATGTACATGATTACAGTATTTCATTATTTTCTTGTTTTTCTTCCTTTCTCATCAGTAACCACCCAAGCATCCAAGCACCTTCTCCTGAGAGGTTAGCAAATGCTTCTTTACAGAATTGTCACATAGATGCTCCACTGTATAAAAGATGCAGGAATCTGAGAAGACTAAAAAAATAAAACAGTTTGCAGGGTGACGCTCAGGTTGAGAGAATTCACATGAACCTTGCATGATTCAAGAGAAAATGGCAAGTTGGAGAGGGTGTTTCTTCCATAACAGCACATAACATTGACAAGAATGATAGTTGAACTTCCTTTTTAAATATGTTTGTATTTTAAACATCTTTCAGAAAGGCTATTAAAGAGAAGCATTGAGGACCAAAAGACTTCTGGGCTGAGAAAAGAGGCTGTGTACTGAGGGCCTTGACGGATTTCATTCCGTTTGGTTCAAAGTCAAATTCAGACCTGATAGGTTTTATGCACGGTTGTCACTCTGAGAGAGTCTGCCAATTACAAAATAATCAACAACTTGAAATATTAGTCAGACAATTTCAAAAAAGACATTACACGTGCTGGTAATGAAGGTGGATAACCACTGAAAGAAAATAGTGAAAGAAAAAATTTCTTCCACCTCTTTAACAAGGGGCAAGATACCTTGTCTGAGCCTAGACATCAGATAAACCTGGGGAACTGTGTTCAATACAGGAATAACTGGACAAAAGTCGATGCTGTGTTACAACATGGAGACAAGACAGCCTGATTTCATAGATTATGTGCTTAGCTCCCATTTCCTTTTGTTAAAGAAGATGGCATTAATGTCACTGGCATAAGTAACTGCTTACATGCCTGCTGCATTCAGCCTAATCCCGAGTACTTTTAAAGCTACAATTTTCTGGAACATTTTAGTCTGATACTTGGAAGAAAATCAAATGAGAAAAGGACTAGACTCACAAAGTGAAAAAGGCAGGGTGGAGCACAGTGGTTAGAGTAGACTTAAAAGGGAAATTTTCATCAGTTTCATTTTATTTATCTGTGTATTCAGAGACCTCCAGCAAGACAGAAAACCCTTAGTCAAGCAGAGTATTCTAATGCTTACCTTGCTATAAAAATCAATAAATCAATTCATTCTTTAAAATTAGCAGAAAATAACAAAAGAGCTACAGAAACTGTAGAATTTTCACAGCCCAAGGACACGAAACAAATGGGCAAAATGGCCACACTTAGTTGTATTATCAATCAATCAATTCTATCGATCAATCAATCTTCATTATACCTGTTTCTCTTGATTTGTTTCTGGTACATTTTACTCATTTTGACTAAATTACCTGCTCTGTTTTCAGAATGTCACTGTGTGGTCTCAGCCCAGGTGAGCAGCTGCCCAGTGCAGAGGCCACCACCCGGTTTGGCATACTGCAGAACGACGGGGGAGGCCTCTCAAAAGGGACCCAGTGCTAGGAGAGCTGAGGTGATGCAAGTTAGACCGAGTATTACTGGCAATGCTACTTACAGAGCCTTATCCAGTGTCTGACGCTGGGCACAGTGCTGGTGTCCAGCTAACCATTTTAAGAAGCCTGTTTCATGCCATTTTATTCCTAATTTCTTTCAAAGTGCCAACCCTCACACTGTGTTTTCCTTAGTTGCTCCTAATTGACAAATACTGAAAATATTCACAATTAAAACCCATGTCAGAGGGGAAATGGGAAGTGTTTTGATAATATTCACCCTTACATTAGCAGGCACTTCTTAGACCCACCACTAACAGTTGAGGTCGAATCCTATTTTCAGCTTCTGATTATTTTTCTAACACAAATTTTATGACCAAGGGGGGAGACAAAAGGACAATGGAAACCCCTCTAGCATTTTCAGTGTGTCTGTGTTTTGTTAGAGCCGTATCACAGTACAGTCATGACCCTGCAAATATGAAAGCTCTAGTCGCACTTCTCTCAGTGCTGTGAGCTGTTTGTAAGATCCATGTCACTGAGGATCTTCTTGTTTGTGGCTAATACACATTCCAAAATAAAAAGAAAGCTTAAAAATATCAAGTCAAGTTCAAGTTAGGAAAGTTTTTTACCCTCCTATTTTGGAACTCAGTTATTCCATCTATGTCTTAGCTAGGTGGGACTTCATCTCCCATGTTCTTCCACTGATTGCAGCTGTGATAGGAATGAGAGTTTGAAAGACATAAAGACATAAAGCAGAGAGAAGGATGGTGGATTTAGGACAAATTAGAATGATGCTTGTGAGTTACATTCACTAGTCCTTAGAAAACAGTAAAATATTGCTGCCTTGGAGATTTCAATAGTGTCAGAAAACAGCTTATTTTTTAACTTGAATTTTTTTAGTAAAGTCTAGCAAAATTGCTTCAGAAGTCATACTCACACTATGATTTTGTGACATTTTTTCACAAAGGGCTACATTTTGGGTGTATCTCAGCCATTGGTGATATTTAAGGAAAAGACCTTTGGGTAAAGTTGAGACGTTTTTTACAATGCTTATTTGCTAAGCGAACAAAAGAGAAGTCAAGTTAAAATCAATGATGCTTCCTACTCTCCCAAAAGATAACATTCAGGCAATAAACCACTGTGTAAAATGGTCCTGTCAGCAGAGTGTGAGGCTCTAATGGTTTTCAGTCTTTGTCATATATATCACACAACTTTGGAGTTAACAAAGCAGAACCAAGGTCCTGAAATACAGCATTAAAAATTCCCTTGTCCTCTGCAGATACCATCCTTGGAGACAAAGACTAGGAGAAGTAAATCAGCAGTTGACAGTAACCCAATTCTACTCAAGGCTGCATCGAATCCCCAACCCACTTCTGTACATTGGAGGTTCCTGGTGGGGACTGAAAAGTAAGAGCACTTTTTATTGGAAATCTTAAGACAAAGAGGTGGAGACATAAATCAGGGAGCACTATGTTGTAAGCATATGACATGGACATATAAATATCAAACAACTATTTGATATCAGTCTGGATCTCCTCGGGACAGGCTGGTGAGAACCGGAACAGTGCTACAGAAGTCAGTGTAGCAATGACTGTTTGCATGACCTGAAGATATATAATCTAGGAGGTAAAAAAGCAGAGGTTGTGGATTGTGCAGAGGTATGATCCTCTCCCATATATAAGAAAACAAGCTCTCTTTTTGTAATGGACAGAGTCAAAAAGCAAGCTTGATGGAAAAGTTTCTTGAAGTATAAGACCATAACAGTAGTACTTCCCATGGACAAATGCATATAAAGAGCTCTTCAACTTACAACGAAAACACAGAGGCATTTTCTTAGACTACGAAGTTAGTAAATGGTCTTTTTGTTCCTTTTCTATAGATTGTAGGTATAGCAGAGGTTACATTTCTGCTTCTACTTGCTGCAGCAATGTTTAGCACCTGACATCAAGAGGCAACGAGTACAACCTGAAACACAGGAGAATCTGTCTAATCATGAGGAAATACTTTTTTTGACTGTGAGAGTGACTGAGTGTGTGCACAGATTGCCCTGAGAGGTTGTGGAGTCTCCCTCCTTGGAGCTATTCAAAGCCATCTGGACCTAGTACTGGGCAACCAGATCTAAATGGCCCTGCTCGAACCTCAGCCATTCTGTGCGATCCTGTGACATTACAATAGAGAAAGGAGGGCATGTATCGATGGAGAGCTAACTGGTGGTTCTTAAAACTACCAGATAAACTGAGCAGGAGCAGAAGACAGAGGAGCCCCACACTGACATGATAGCTACTTTCAAGTCATATTTTGACTTAACAAAGCCAGATTCTAGCTGACTGCTCACTAGTCACTCACTGCACTCACTAGTCACTCACTGCACTCATCCTTTCTGGGTAAATAGTAACCAATAAGCTCTGGCAAAGTGTCATTGCTGCTTTCCTGATCAGAACAGTCCGGCAAGAGGAGCACCTTTTGCAGAAGGACTAATTTGCAGAATGAAAATGCACCGTGCTTCCATTCTGTGGTTTGAGAGCCTGGTTGGTGCTTTCTTCAGTTAGTCCTGCAGTTTCTCCTGTCTGCAGCTAAACATGGTGCATTAGGGGCACTGGGCTTGGAGGGCTGCTTCGTGCACAGTTGAATTCTTCATGCTATTAACATGCACTTGAGAACGAAATAGTAGGGCTGCAGAACTAACAGGATGCATAAACCCTGAGCCATGTAATTCTCTTCGCTTGCTGAAGTTAGTGATGCAGGAGAGAAAGCCAGAGCAAAATCCATCAGCAACACACTGCAAAATAACCGTAACATTCTAAATAGAGCAGAATTCTAAGGCTCCCACTCACCCATTTCCAGCCAAAAAGCAGATCTGTGAGCAGGATGTATTCTACTTTTTTTTATCTGATCTGTCAAGTCAGGGTTTCATTTGTGAATGAAATATTTTATGCAAAGATGGTACTGGGCCACGAACATCCAGCACTTGTTTAGGTTTTGAGTTGAAAATGAGCAGACTGCTGAAAATTTCAAATAAAGAGACACTTAGATTATATAAGATTTTATGGCATGGAAGACCAAAACCATGCAAGATAAGGAAGTTTCATGCAAGTATAGTTATTCTGATACAAAATCTTGTGATGTAACTGTCATTTAGTGTGTCTTATAAAAAACCCCAAATCCTCAGTAAGAATGGAACTGTTGAACAAGTGTGGCTACCTTTCCTTTTGCTCAGCCACGTTTCAAATCATATGTAAATATCTAAAAATGCCGTGATAAAGGTCATACCACTTATTGTCAAATATATAGTGAACATTGAAAGGCAAAGGTCTCCTTCAAACTGAAATAATCTCTTAATATGTGCCTTTCCTGCTG
>NW_010403186.1:29486-34426 GCF_000710305.1 Buceros rhinoceros silvestris | reverse complement strand
CTGCTGAGATTAGTTACGGTAGTTTATATAGACAGTAGGGGCAATTCCAGCTTATTTGTAAGACATAATTACGGCTTCTCCATGAAACTGCACTTTAGGAAAAACTGATTATTATTTCAACATCAACCTTCTTGACAATTACAAATATTTTCTCCATAGGGGAAGTGGATGCATCATGTCATATTTATACACAGCTTCATGCTATTGGAAATACAAGCTGTTAGCATTCTCTCTAGGTTTCTTGTTTATTCCTCCTGTATGACAATTTCAGTAATTAAAAAAGGGAACACTCCCAGATGTAATGTATGTTCAACACCAGTTAAATCTGGGAATGTGTCTGCTAGATTCTCAGCTGTGAAACCACTGCAGTAATATTTCAATGACTTCAGTAAAAATTATGTGCTTGGAAAATTTAGAAATACTATAGTGTCTTACAGCTCTAAGGTATAATGATGTAAAAATCTAGTCAAAGAACCTTAGCTCTACCCAGGATAAGTCATATTAAAATATATAAATGAGAAAAAATTGTCCTTAATGTTATAATCTGAAATTGCAAACAAAATATATATTGCTCTAAAAAGTACTGCATTTGTGTTACCTAAGGTCAAAGGCAAGGATAAACTTGTTAAGTGCTTCAAAAATGCACTCCCATCAGGTTACAACATGTCCTAGCATTCTGTAATGTTTGGTTTGAGAATTATGAAAGATCCCCATAATTTATTTACTTTGTCATAATGGCACTGCACCAGAGACGACTGTCAGTTGTATTTCATGTTTGCCTGTATGAAAATACTTGCATTACCTGAGTTATCCTTTTAACCTAATCTGTGAAAATTTCATTTTCCAGGTCCTGGAAGTTCTGATAGCTGAACTTTGGTTTGCCCAAATTCACATTATTTATGAAGCAAACACAGTGTATGAACCTCTGTATGAATGTATGATTAGATCGCCCTTCTCAGCCATGTTTCATCTTCAGCAACCCTGCACACAGCTTAGCCCAATCTAGTGTAGAGCTGAATTTTAAGCACATTTTCTCTGTTGGGAAGCCGAAAAAAGTAGAACTTCCCCAAGTTTTCACTTGCTGTAACTCAGCTCTTCTAGAATTATGCAGACTGGATTCTTACGGCAGCTCCCTCCTCATGGATCTCCCAGACTGGTAGAGACAAACAAAACCCGATCATTCATAACTAATTCTGGTCTTCTGGTCTGTTTGAATATTCTTTAGAACTGTGAAATACAGCGTATTTCAGTTCAAGTTTTGCTGTGGCCAAGTCAAGCCTGTGTCTGACAATTAAGGACTAAAAGAAAGTTAGAATGCTCCATCCAACTAAAACCAAGTCATATAATACAATGTGTTTTTAATATACCAGTATAGCAAATGGATGTACCAAGAAAGTGAAAAGGAAATAGCAGGGAATTTATGTACTTAACTGTGCGTACTGCATGGACTTTTAATATTTCTAATAGATGCCATATTTTACTTCAAAGATGTAATATTAAATATACTATGCAAAAATACTATGCAAAAAACCACATTCATGGTAGGACTTCTTCTCCTTCAAAAGGTCCCTCTGAGGCATCTTTAAGAACACAGAATTTTTGTTTATGCTATCATGTGGAAATATTCCCAAAATACACACATTGCACAAAATCTAAAAATAAACAAGACATACTAAATTCTATTCAGTAAATAAGTATTTTAAAATTTATAAGCATCTTGAGTTGCTTGTCCAATCCTTCTCCTTTTCCCTGCCTGCTTCAACACAATATGGTAGGTAGAAACAAAGAGAACATCTGCCCTCAGATGTGTGATACAAAGCAAAGACATTTAGGCACATCAAGGTGTCTTTTTCCCTTTTGAGAAAATCTCCTTATTGAAAGCTGCTGTTCATTCTAAATCTCTATTTCTAAAGTATAAGCCAGTCAAAACGGAAAAAACCCAACCAACCCCGTGAGAGAGTGAGACCTATGAGACAGTGAGACCCGTGAGACAGTGTCAGACAGTCCTGTGATAATGTCATGGAATCATTTTCATACCACAGCATCAGTCACAGATGATTCACGAACCCTACATCAGTTTCAGTCTCTGCACTAATGCACAGTAAGTTCTATACAATTTTTCCAATCTTTTTACCTCTTTTTTTTTTTTTTTTTTATTCTAGGACTTCATCAGATTCGAGCTAGGGCTGTGGGAATGTTAGCCTGATTTGTTTCATCTTACCCACACACACGCGCAAGCACGTCCATCCACGTGCCTACTACTTCTGTATGTGTATAAGGTAAGAAGCTGCATTAAGTCTAGCAGTTTGCTATCTTTCAGACTGAGGGAAATGTCAAAGACAAATCTAGGTAGGACTTGAACTTCAGAGTTTTCATGTCACCCACACGTATAAAAAAACTGGATAGATTCTTGTGTGGGGTTTGTTTGCTGCAGTTTTGGTAGCGGGAGATGGGGCTGCTGGTTCCTGTAAGAAACCTTGCAAAAAGGTTCCCCCAGCTCCAATTCAGCGTCTCCCCTGGCCAAGGCTGAGCCAGTCAGCAGCTCTGCAATAAACATCCTTAGGAGAGGAAATCTGTTTGACAAGGGCCTTTGTTTTGGGACATCTTTGGGAGGGGTTAGGACAAAAGGAGAGACAGCAATGCCTGAGACAGCCATGGTGTTGCCCAGGTTAGTGAGGAAGAGGTTCAAGAGACCCACTGGAGCAGCCGTTTCCCTTCAGCCTGTGGCAAGATGGCAGGCTGAGCCCTTTCAGTCCTCAGAGATCACCAGTGGAGAAGAGGTTGGTTTGTGGTCCGTAGAGAAGCACACGCTGGAGTTGTGTTGAGGCCCATGCTGCAGCTGGCAGTTGATCCTGAAAAACGATGTGACTCTGAGGGAGATTTGCGCTGGAGTACTGCCAGTGGAAGACCCCCGTGGTAAGTGGAGGAGTTCATGTAGGAGTGTCCCATGGGAGGGACACCACATTGCAACAAGATAGTACTGAGGAGTGTTTCCCGTGAAGAAGAGTGAGCAGCAGAAGCAGCATGGAGGTAACTGGGACTGACTGCAACCCCCAGTCATCTGCCCTCCCTGTGCCGAGTTGGGGGGAGGACGTAGCACAAAACAACAATCAAAAATGTCTTTAACAGCAAAGAAACAGCAGAGCTAACGAAAGGGAGTATGGGGGAAATAGGAGCAGTTCCAGGAATGCACAATGATCTGTTGTTCTAATTGTTCTGCTCATTATTCTGGAAACACTCCATCAAATGTTATCATGCATATGTTTTGAATTTATTATGCGAAACAATTAGGAGCACATTCTTCCTTTTCTGTTCATAGAAAACTTCCAATGTTAATCTTATTCTCACAGTCTTGCCAGAGCTATTCGTTGGCTAGACGCTCCCACTGCAGTTGCATCGGACCCCAGCCCATTTGACCTCTTCCTGTTAAGTTCCCTTTTTCTTTTGCAGTTTATTAGACTGGCACTTCGTTTAGCCTTCTTTGCACATTTCCTCTGCACACCTGCTTGCCCATTGCCCTTTTACCCAGCGATCCCGACCCTTGGGATTCCAGTACACCATCTACTTCTTTTGCATGCTGGCAGTGTGCATAGGCGGACTCATCATGCCTGTGGAAGGTCCAGGTCTGCAGGTCCAGGGCAGCTCACACACTGCCAACAGTGAGGTTTATCCCCACCAATACTTGTCCGAGGATTACCTTGGTAAAATCTTGCCTGAGTTATTGCCCTATTGCACTAAGCAGGGATGGCAGCAGCACATATGCCAGCACCAAGTCTGCCACAGCAGAACTTGTGGTGCGTGTCATGACCAAACGTACCTCCTGCCTGCACAGCCGCACTCTGGGGAGAAGAGCACTGCCAGCTGAAAGGCATTAGAGCAGCCCCTGTCACAGGGTAGTGCTTACAGATGGTGTGGCATGTCGTTAACAAAGCCGGAAAGCAGGAATAACACTTATGGACAAAAAGGAGTTCACGTGTTATTGGGTATTCTACTTGCTTCTTTGGAGGACATACATAGAGCAGGTTTTCTCACAGAAAACCTTCTCAAGAAAAGGATATTGGGGAAAATCCTAAAAAAAAAAAAAAATCCATAAACTGGTCGTTTATAGAAAACACGTGGTCTTGAAGAGAATTTAAAATAGCTTCTCCAGACCACCATAATCACACTACAACTTGTCCAAACTTCAAACATCTCAATCCCCCTTTATCCCCAAAGTTTTAAAATTTTTTGTTGATGATGATGAACGTGGGGAAAAAAGTGTCCATGATTTTCACAGTATAGAAACAAATGGCTTAGGGAAGAAAACTTCAGAGTAGATTTAAACTATTCCCCTTGCTTCTGTAACAACCAGTCATTTGCAAGTGTGCTGTGAAACTACAGGAATGTCTGTTTGACATTCCAGCACCTGTCTGGGAGAAACTGCACAAAAGTGGTTGGCAGAAGGCAGGTGTTTCGAAGAGAAGCTGCAAGGGCCAAGAAGGGCGAAAGGAGACCCTGAGCAGAAAGGAGTTCCTGAGCAGGTTCATTCTGTCACAACACGTTAATCCCAGCTTTTAAGAAAAATTAGTTTAACTTGTATTTTTGATTTTGACACTTAATTTACTACCTAAACCACAGAAATTTAGAAAAGAATATAAAACAACTATAGTATCTCTGTAGAATTAGTAAAAATAAAACCACTTTGTGGAAATGTTTTAGCTTCTTTGTGTAATACATGCCTCTCAAAACTACCGTCAGTGACAGGAAATCAATGAGTTTCGGACTCACAAGTTTCCTTAATATCTTAATAGCTTCGAAATTCTTTTTTTAGTGCTACCTTTCCTTTTTGAGTGAAAATGATAGGCAGTTCCATTAAAAAAAACCCATCTCAAAAACAACCTTGAAGCATAGTAACTTGGGATCTTAATAGAAAATTTTAAATAAATAGAATATATTGCCCA
>NW_010403186.1:23748-29396 GCF_000710305.1 Buceros rhinoceros silvestris | reverse complement strand
AAAACACTTCGTAGAAAAAAATAAGAGTATCTGAAGCACAGTCAAAATGCAAATCTGAATTTTGAGGTCCTTGTCTTTGAATTATCTACAAGCAAACAACGTCTTTGCTATGCTAATACAAATGTTACGTAATGTACAAATTTTTTCAGTAATGTTAGAAAATATTTATGAAGTTTTTAAATTAATTTCTTAAAATCTGACTTTTACTGAAGGGTATTTTGTTCATGTTTTTGAATTTGTTGGAGGGGTTAAGTAGCGTAATTAAGCAATGTCGATTCATTATTATATCAAACAAGGATTGTTAACAAAACTCACATGTAATGATTTTTTAAAAAATAATACCAATTTTTTTTTACTTCATACAATAAGTTGAACAATAATTTTTAGTATATTTCGACAAACCCTTCAGCAAAATCTATTTAACTCAGACCAGGCCTTGAAGAAATCATCAGCAATTATGGGAGAAAAAACTTCCTGAATGATGAAACAGGTTGTTATATTGAAGTAGGACAACAGCATATGTCCCAGTTTTTGAGACAATAGGACGTGATTTAAAAATTCATCTCTTCCACACACGATACTGTGACAGACTGAAAAAGGTTTGACGCTAAGGGGGCACACAGAATAATCCCTCCGCTGCAGCACACATGTCCATGTAACTATTTTACTTTTACTTTTTTGTCCTTTCTCGTGATGCGAACATAAAAACTCATCACTACAGCTACCACCGTGCCTTGTGGAAGCTCAGCCAGGCGCACACATGGGAGCCTGGCTGATGTTTCTTTACAAGGCTCTGGGAGTCCACTCCCACCCATTTGCACACATCTCTCATTCCCAGCACTGCTTGAGGTTCTCACCACACTGCCATGGCTTTATGACCCAGTGTGAAAACAAACACCAAAAAATCAAATATTTTAAAACACAAGTGATTTGCAATATTCATTATCAGGGAAAACAGTTACAAGGGAAGAAAGATACAGTTTCTGGGGTTTCACTAGCATTTCTCTATGTTAAATAGACACTGGAGACTGACAGTTTTACTGACGCCTACATTGATCTGCGTAACTCACTAGTAGATCTTATGTCTGCAAAATAAATAAAACAGTAATAAAAAATAAAGAAAAATATGTAAATTTTTCTGGAAGCATCAGCTCTTAGTTTATGCTAAAGACAATGTCATCATTAAATACAAGTTTACATCTCATATGGAGACAATGGAAGCTAAAGGCACTCAGTACCTTGCAGGACAACACTATATGATACTACAATAAAACATATCAGTTTTATCCTTTAATTCATATTATTGCTTACAATGCTGTCAATGCTATTCTTTCCATTTAGTTTGTCACACTGCAATAATGAAAATGGAGGACCAAGATATCGGGTAATAGAGCATTATAGTGATAAAACCCCTACGAACATTTTACTATTGTCCACTTCTGTCCCAAATCCCTTTTATTTACAAAAAAAGGGAAAAGGAACGAAAGAAATAAATGCCCCTGCAGCTGGTGGCAGTGAACTTAACACAAGCAGCTACATCAGCCGATGTGACCTACTCAACAGAAAAGCAGTGAAAAGAGCATATCTTAATGCAGTATAAACCATCTGCTAACCACCCAGATTACTGCAGTATCAACAGAAATCCTTACCACAGGTTTTCTGATTCTTCCTTGTCGCAGAGGGAATAAAGCCCATGACACTGAACTGAGACTATCCCAGCCGTGCAGCAGAATACAGTGGAAGAGAAGTTGCCCAAAATATCATATGCACAATACTGCAAGAAGAGTTACCCCAACCTTAAGTGGAAGAGCATTTATCATGTACAGCTGCTGATTTTGTAACCATACTGCCCTCCAAGCAGGACTCCACCTCTATCTTTAATATGACTACCAAATGCAGGCTGGTTAGTGTCCATCTGCCTACTGTAAGCTGCTGCTGGAAAAAAAATAAGAAGAGGCTTAAACCAATATTTACACACATAAAAGAAAGAGATCATTGTACATATTGCTCAGTTTATACTGCTGACAGATAAATAAGGCAGAGAAATAAGTTCAATGAATGGACCAAGAAACAGAGACTGTATGTCACGTTATCATGACTCTGGTTAATGCTGTAGTTACAGTGGGGAGAAATATTCCATTAAGTTGGTTGAAAAGTTGTTTAGAACTCAGGAATTGGGATTTTGTGAAATATACAGTGGATATGAGGTTAGCAGAGTCAGGAAAATGAGTTCAAAATGTACGAGAACTCATTTTCTTGTGGCAGGAGGAGGGGAAGAAAGTGACTTTAAAATACTAGCTATAAATAATAAAATATTCAAAGACATGGTGGAGGCCAAAAGCGTCATTTACATGAATGACTATGACACAACTGACAGAACAGTTTGTCCCTCCACTCTGAACTTCAGCAGGACCACACTAGCTGGCTTGTAGTGGAGGGAGAAATCTCAATGTCACAGGAGCTTTTTGAAGACTCCTGCCAGTAAGTGCAACGTTTATATGTAAAAACCTACACATTTCAAGTGCAATCTTTATATATAGACTATGTAATATTTTCAAGAGCCCATTATGATCATGTCATTTATGTACTTGCAGAGGGAGTCTATAACATTTAGCAGAGCATCACATGCTTGAAACCCACAAGTTCCTGTGGTTGAACTTGGAGCACTTTAGCCCCTTCAAAACATCCCGCAAAAGTGAACATTTAGGTAAGAAAGGCAGCAGTTAGCAATCCCATCATATCTACTTGTTCCCAGCAGCTGGGTCTAGGCAGCCAGAGGTATGTAAGAACACACCTTCCTCCATGGTCAATGGTAGGTAGCTGCAGAGCACCTTGGAAAATCTGAGTCTTGGCCCAGTCAACAAAATCTGGACCAACGCACTACAGGGATCATTTTCGAAATGCTGCGAGTGCACTTCATTTCCACGCTGCCTTACATTCCCACCTTTCTAACACAAAGCTGAGCTTCATGGTTGCATCTGCCAAACTCTACATTGCGGCCATGAGTTACCAAAGTCTGTTACCGAAGTGTGAACAGAATGTAGTAGCACTGTCTCATGGATGATACTTCAGATAAAAAAGGGAATGTGAGAAATATTCAAATGACAACTCTTGGGACTCTCAGTTAGGTCTTGTGTTAAAACAGAGTTTGCAAAATGAATGCAAAAACTAGCCTAGAAAAACTGTACAGAGTTCCTGGAAAATGCATAGCTGAAAAAACACGTCCTATTTGCTGTTTCTCAGGTGTTAAGAGTGGTTTGTCACAAAATTGGAAAACACTTTTTCATTCTAGTAAGTAGCAGTCAGCGGTCAGCCAGTTAAAGCCTTCATGCTCAAGGGGAATTCAGAGCTGGTGTCTCTTCACAATTCAAAACCTGCTCCTGGGGCTTGCACATGAAAGGAAATACCCTCTGTTGTTTCATGTGTTTGTAGGTTGTGATCTCAAAAAGCTCATAAACATGTCCAAAGCTGACTATAACTTATCTTGTTTCAGACAACTAGTATAAAGTGTTTAAAACAACTGCTAACTTGCCATCCAATTTCCAGTGGGCGTTTTTGGTGCAAAAAATAGTGGAAATTGTAAAGAGATATTAGCAGAATAGATTTTTTGATAGAAATCATGACTTTAAGTGGTAAAAGAATTTTAAAAATTGCATTGCATATTGACTTAAATACTGGTATATGTCAGAATTACATGCAGATTGCGGAAAAAACTGTATTCCAAGCAACATTAACATGTTTTGCTTATAGTAAAAATGGTTGATATAGTTCTGTCTCAACAATTCTAAACAACAAAAAATCTGAAGCTGGGCATTAAAAACAGTCTTGAAATTTTCTTCTTCTAGACTTCTTAAATTTATGTTTTCATTTTTTTATATTTTCTTTCTGACTTTTGAACCTACATGGCACTCATTTTCCAAAGTTTCTTTTGCAGCCACAAGAGGAGATTTTCACATGTTTTAAAATTGAAGTCGAAGGGCTTTCGTATTCCTACGCCCCCAGGACCATATGCTTTAACAAACACATAAAATAGCCTGATACCTATTATGAAACGTAAGTTTGTAACAAAGGTCATAAAATACCTGCAAGAAGTGTCTACATAATGCTAATGTCTTACTTAGACTAAAAAACCACAAAAACCAAAACAAGTAGATCTGGCAAAATTTTTCTTCCTTGGTGTATGTCCAGGTATTGTAAGTCATATAGTGTATGTATGGAGATTAGCAATAGTTTGGCTCCGCAGAGTATCTTCTAGCGTCTTCTCATGGCAAAATGCCTTTCAAGCTTCTTAGTATCACTGAAACAGTAATATCTAGCCTGACAGTATGCGAAAAATACATCGGACAGCAAGATGTCATTAACTCTCTTTAGATTAATGTGCAAATTTTGAAAACATTTTGAGTGAAGCTTTTTTTTTTCCTTAAAAACCAGCTAAAATAATAATATTGATACAGGAAGACAAAGTGTGGAACAGTGGAAAAGGGGAAGATTTCTGCATGAATGAAATGCATGCAGAACATCCTAATTACATGGCCAAGGATGGTCTAATTATACATCTAATGCATTACATGGAAAAGTTGGCAATATGTGGTTTTTACCCATATTTATATACCACCTTTTAGCTTCAGAAGCATATATATAGTGTTATATAGGAACTTCAACAGGACCACTTAGCTCTAGGATAAAGCCTATATTCTTGATCGGAAAATACCCTGCTCCGTAGTTTCAAGAAAACTTTTCATTCGAAGCTATGAAAGTCTTCCAGTGGTGTCCAAAATGGGATTGCGTGCAGCAAGCGCTTGTATTTTCAAGGCAGGTCTCGCTGCAACTCTCACCCCAAAGAACAGAAGAGACCCAGAATTACAGCAGAAGCTTTAGTGAACTGTGAATTTCATTGCACCTTCCCAGGCATGTTATTTCAGCTAACGGCTTCTACTTGTGAAGAGGTTCTGTGGGTAGCAGCAGCAGCATTCAGCAATGCTAAAGCAGAAGCACCTGCAGAGACCGTCGTTCAGGCTGTCTCTTGGGCTGGAGATGACACTGTAAAGCCTGGTTAGGGAATGTTCTGTTTATTTTCATTTTAGTCACATTTCAGTACGATTTTGTTTTCACACAGGCCAGCTTCATACCTCTCAGGCTTCTTTTTTGTACCTCAAAGGAAACTGAAGAATTATTGGTCTTATGCTGCTTTTACTTACATCCCTTTAACCTCCATTCAAGCAGGGTCACATAGTGGTGAGCGGAAAAAGATGCCCTTTGTGTTAGCATCCCTCTGTGGAAGATTTTTCATTTACTTTTATATTTAGTCATTTTGAGCAGTAATAGAAACTGAAATCTCATCTCCTGAAATACAGTGGTTTAAACATTTGAAATGCTTTGTCTGGAGGGTGATGATAGCGCTTCTGTGCTTTCTTTTTCCTCTCTCAATCTAGTATCCATTTCTTCATGTACTGCATAATGAATATGATATTTTTTTTGATGGATATACCATCACCAGCAAAATCTTCAGGTTCAATAATGAAAGCAGAAATAGCTCCATGGCTGTATACACACATGCATTACCTTTGTTCTTCCACTGAACACGAAATCTGGTTGATTAAAGGGGAGGGCCTTAATAAGGTCCCAGTGGGGTGTAAGGTTAAGCTGTG
>NW_010403186.1:13789-23647 GCF_000710305.1 Buceros rhinoceros silvestris | reverse complement strand
GGAAGATCTGAGGATGTAACAGAGTCACCTACACACTCTCTACTGCAGCAGAAGCTAAACTTAGAGAATTAAAGCCTCTGTTTTGGTGGTGTAAGGGGAGAAAATTTCTACCATCTTCAGACAGCAAAAATGCCGGTGCCTGGGGAATCAGCTTCTGTAGCAATAGTCCTTGTCCTACCTTGTGCATCTGTGTCAAAGACAAAGAGCACAAACTTTCTGTCTTCCTTGAGCTCTTCATGGAAGTCCAGCTAAGAGTTGCAAAGGAGATACAACACAACCCATTAAAAAAAAAATTACTTCCACATACATCCTCCACAGCACTAGCTGGCATGGAGATATTGAGGTTGCTTCTTCTCATGGAGGGGTCATTGTAAATACACTGTACTGTAAGAAGTGCATGTACTTCTCTCCAGGTAACAGGTTCCAGCTGACAAGATGTCACAGTTTGGCAGGCAGTGCCACAGTTCCATGTCAGTTTTTATCGTGTTAGATAGCTATGCATGACACGGCAAGAAAGGAGAACAAAAACGAACCATTTAGACAAAAAATTTTTCATCTGAAAACATTGGACAAACCTCATTTCTATTTCAATATGGTGTTTTCTTGCCTACTTTATCCTCCAAACCTGAAACCAGAACAAACACTCTTGCTACAGGCTGCAATGTATAACCAGAACTTGTCAGTTTGCTGTCCTTCACTGTCTATAGCTATTGCCTGAGAAAAAACAGGTGATCCACCAGCCAGATTGCTAGGACGAATAATTCAAGAAATTGTATCCACTACTTTCATTGTCAGTGGGACCTGGAGCAAATCATGTAGACCAAGCTTGGATGTGATGATAGGAGCCCAGACACTTCTAAACATCTCATTAGCCATCACTGCATTGCTAGAACCCTAACTGTAAACAAAAATACCTCTCTGTGCTACATTGTCCAGTATATAAGATGGGCATAAAGACATTTTCTACCTCATACATATATTTTGAAATTTAATGAAGACACAAATTGTGATGAAAGTCCCTACATTACCTTCACAGAGCAAGTCAGAAAACCACCATAATTTAATTTGATATCTAACCACAAATCTCATAGCACACACCATAAGCGGTGTAATACTAATGCCTCAAAAGCCAATACATCCTCGAGAAGTGGAAATCAAACTTTATATTTTTAAGTGCTTATCTCTATAATATATGTAAATATTGTACATATCAAACCCAGAAATAAGCTTCATAAACTTCCTTTTTTCTCTCACTTTACACTTCCTTGATCGGCCATAGGAAATAGCTTGAGGTTGTTTAGCCTGGAGAAAAGGAGACTGAGGGGAAACCCTATTGCTGTCTACAACTGCCTGAAAGGAGGTTGTAGAGAGGTGGCTGCCGGCCTCTTCTTCCATATAACAAGTGACAGGATGAGAGGAAATGGCCTGAAGTTGTGCCAAGTAGGTTAGATATCAGGAAGAACTTCTTTACAGAGAGGGTTGTGAAGCATTGGAACAGGCTGCCCAGGGAGGTGGTGGAGTCCCCATGCCTGGAAGTGTTTAAGAGATGTGCAGATGTGGTGCTGAGGGACCAGCGCAGGATGAACAGTTGCACTTGATGATCTTAAAGTTCTCTTCCAACTAAATAATTCTATGATTCTATGAAAACAAAATACCTACGAAATTGCCACATTTGCTATCTAAAATGCCTCACTAAGGGAACATTTTCCTACACTGGATTAGGAATATATATTGTTGTTGTTTGGTTTTTTTTTTTCCTCTTAACAGTCATAAAATTGTTGGAACGATCATTTTTAACTTACTGTGCTTTATTCCTATCTGACAGTGTAGCAGTGGGAATTCAGGGCATCAGCATATCACTTTTCTTTTTACATGCTACCTTTTAAATTGCAAGTACCCTGGGATCTGAGGGTATTAAAAAAACAGAGAGGGAAGAGAGTCAATGGGACAAGTGACAGAGATCTTCATCTATGGTGACAAGTTTATCTTGTGTATAAAAATGGTTTGGAAGTTCTTAGGTACCTGAAAGATCTCGGATCACCATTTGGTGGCTGTAATTCCAACAGACATGTGCCGTTAGAGTCTGGTAGTAGGGAGAGCAATACTAGTCCCCAACACTGCATACAGCAAATTCATAGGCTGTCTTTATGATGGCATTGAGTTGAGTTGAAAGGCAAGGCTTGATCCACCAGTACGTGCTCTAACATATGACGAATAATAACATTTCCCAGTGTATTACTTCACAATGCAATACTTTACTGGACAACTCTGTCACCAACGGCCTCTCTTCCCTCCCCAGCCCCAATATTCTTGCGCTACTCAGAGAACAATTTGGTTTACAGACATACACCTATGACAAATAAGTTGGAAGGAAAGTGCTTGGAACAGAAAGGAATATTGATTAGTGATGGTTCAGTGTAAAAACGGTTCATGAGGTACAGAAACATTTTCAAACCTGATGAGTTGTTAACTTCTAATCCAGTAGGCAAATCGGTTATTCGTCATTGCTACAGCACTGAGAAAACTCTTCATGAACCAACTTGATTACATTCATAAATCTAGGCTACCTACTCTTTGAGTGCTAAATTTCATTCTGTTTGTCCTAGATAACACAGAAGAAAAATTTTCACATTTCATTAAGGTATAAGTGTTGTATAGAGAGAACTGAGTGGGCTGAACCTGATGCCTTCTTTTGTTAAGATGCCACCAGTCACTCAGGCACTGGGAATTCCTGCCCTTCCCTGCCTGTGCTAATGGATATGGATAGACTAAGTTCAAAATGGTTTTGTTACAGATAAGCATTAAGACTTTGCTCATATACTTTGATCATATGCTGTGTGGAGACCCTACCAGAGGCATAGGCCACCGCCAGCATAGCTGTCAACCTCACAAGGGCATGCAAGCTCTTTCCCCACTGCGCAGTCTCGAAGGGTACACTCATCGCTTGCAGTAAGCGTGGGAAGGACCTTCCCAAATCTTCGTTCACAAAGCCAAGCCGTGATACTGTATGGCCAATTCAAGGCCAAGGTAATATCAGTTTTCCTTTTAATGCGGTAAGATTAACATGGGTTTTGTTGAGTTGTCATTTCAAAATTAAGCTTCCTGAAAGATCCTTGTTTATGTCAGTACAAATTTGGATCTCACACATGTATGGTGACCCCCTTGTAGCACTTAAATTTAGCTAGATTCCATGCTGATATTATTAAATCCACCTTCTGCTTTCAGTGTTGATGATCTTAAAAGATGTTGCCTATCACTGATGTTATACACAAGCAAGAGAGTTGCTTAAGCAGTCCTGCAGAGTCCATCAGAGAACTAGATGAGGAATTTGCTTTTCATGCTTGGTGAATCCCATTTGCTCCACACATGATTTACCAAGAATATTATTCAGTTGGAGAGATTTCTATTTCTTTTTTCTACCATCTCAGCTGATCCAGCAGAGACTGTGGAGTGCCTCTTCCATCTTGGTTTGAATACTGAGGAATGGATGTGAATGAGCGAAACAAGGGTGGGGGGAAAAGGATGTTTGTCAGTCCTTTCAGATGAAAGTGTTGAGCCATTTGTCTCCTCAGGTTTGATCATGTAATTTCAATAGGATGAGGGGCTGTAAGTAAACAGTCAAGCTGTAGCTGTGTTTTTATTTTCTACTGTTGTCTATGAATAGCCAAAAGCTAGAATACATTCCTTTTACTTCATATGCAGTAATACTTACTTTAATCCTGAGTGCACTGTGGCCAGTCATGTACTTCTGACTTTCTGGGGAAATCCCAAAGGCTTTATTTTATGAGTAGGGACTGCAATGCCAGATTCTACAAAGGCAATAGTCTTACCTAGAAGGGAAGAGAGATGAAGATAGAGCTCAGTGTTAAAACAGATTAACTTTTAATGGCAAGGAGAACATGGGCAGGTTTATTAGGGTGATGATACTTATACATTAAGCCAATGAATGGGGTTTTTTTCTGTGTATGGATGAGAAATCTGAAGTGACTCCTACTCACAAATCTAAATTCGTTAGAGATGAAAAATAAACAGCACTTCAAAAGTGTGTGTACACTAGCAAGGCTTTCTAATAGGAAGCTGACCAATGTAAGCAAGTAATTAAATCTGCTTAAGATGGAAGTTTTTCATAGAAATATCAATCGGTGTTGCTCCAGTACTAATAAATAAGTCTGCATACATCTATAACAAAGCAATAGGATACAATGCATGGTTCAGAGGCAGTAACAGCCTCAAGTTTGTGGTGCATTTCCTATTAATGAAAGATTATCCATCCTTTAGAACTTAGGTACTTAAGTAGAAGTCTATCTCCATCTTTGTGAATACATCTTCATTTAAGTGTGTTACATACACATGCATTGACACATCTTTAAAAGGGTAATTAAGACAAATGCACGTAGAAAGAACAGAAATTTGTTGTATCAGCTAATAAATATACAAGCAATATACATAAAAAAATCTAGTAAGTTGTAAAGAGCAATTGAATGGACTTCAAAAATATGGAAGTACAAAATAAAAAGGCTGGTCCCTATAAAGAGAACATGAATGAGAACACTGGCCTTGTCAAAGTTTTTATTAGTTTAAAAATTGAGAGTAATTCTAACAGCTTAAAGGAAAGCGAGATCAAGTTTATACATTAAAAGAGGACTTGTTCTATTCGAATGACTCAGTGTGTGAAACAGCTGAGGTCTGGAAGGAAGCAAATGGGTCTTAATTAATCTATATTCTAGTATTTAAGGTGTCCTGTTTTGTGATTGGAAACCCAGATTATAACTTTTGCCGGGTAAGGCTGGCAATATAGATGTATAATCTTGGTGATATTATTTTTAAAAATATCACCATGTGTGTTTTACATAGATTATTCCTTTAAATTATGTATCCTTTCTGTGGCCGTTTTGACTTGCTGGAAGGCCAAAAAGACTTACACTGAGATTTTTACTTTCTATAACTTTCTGGTTCGTTAGGGAATGTGTGGCATGGCCCGTTGTTCAAATGTCCCAGCATTTGAGTAATATTTCAACTGCCATGACTGACTGCTGTTCTTCGCAAATAACACATCTCAGAGTGTTTGAAAGGACTGCTATTCAGGACTCCCAAGTTGTTCCCTCCCCTTGTTTGTGAGCACTGATCTTCTCAAGGATCAGTCCCTCAGCACTAAACCGTTTTCAGCACTTTTTGGCAAAAGTTCTGTGTTCAGGCTTGCCTAAGCAGGGAATAGACTGCACCGTGTGGATGAGACTGCTACTGTGGTAGGGAATGCTGAGTGAAAACGGGACAAGCTATCTTGCTTTTAGTAGGACGAATATTCATCCCACAGATCAGTTTAGGGCAGCTTCTGTGCTGTAAATTCACAGTTCACCGTTCTGCCCCTAACTGCCTCATGTACACAAGACCTTTGTAGCCCACTGACAGTGAGAAATATAACAGACTCTTTTCAGCCGCAGGTGTATTGGCCTGCAGGTGGGTATGTTTGTCTTACAAACACAACTCCTTTAACTGAAGTGGTGGCTCATAAAAAGTTGCTTGCACAGATGGCAGGCAGCCTGAGGACAGTCAAAGGGACTCAGAAGAGAGAGTCTGTGGTGATGAGCAGAGTGTGAAAACCTAAATGAAGAAGAAAAAATCAAAAAGTATCAGAAATAAAATAAGTCCCAGCTAACATTTCTACAGAACAGTAACTGCGGAAATGTATTTGAAGAAATCATTCCTCACATGGAAGATATCTAATGGTACAGGCTAACACAGCACTTGCAACCTTACCCCAAAGCACAGAGAAGGAATTACTATTTTTTTTTCATTTTACAATGTTTGCAAGGTTTTTTTTTTTGTAGCAGGAACTACTATGATCACCAAAAAATACCTCCCAGATGGTGTAATACAGACACTCATTTGAAGACTATTGATGGTAAGAGTCTGTCATTCATGCCTACATATTTCTGCATGGTGAAAGAACATACATTATCTTCTCTGAAGAGCCAAAATGTTCAGTTGTTTACCATATGCAGTGTAATTCCTGACTAAATACGAAGAATTCAAAATTTGCAATGTACTCCTTCATTAAGATAATTTTATGCTGTTTCATTATAGTTGGGACCATGGATTGTGTATACAACAGGTAAGTCCCGAATTTCAAGAGGATTAAATTTTATTTGCGTTTAAGACTCTGTATCTAATATTTAGTAAAAAGAATGATTTCTAACATCTACTGTAAATTTGGAAACAATATTTTTAACTTTGATTAAATAATCACCCTCTATTTTTTATAAAATTCTATGTTATTTAAAAAAATCTGTAAGTTTCATTCTGCACATCCCACGTAAATATTATTGTACCTATAGTAAAGTAAAAATGTGTATCTTTACTTAAATTAGATGTATACACTTCACTGATTTTGAAGCAAGGCACTTTCCATTAATTGTAAAATCCAAGCAGCGCCTTATAAACCCATGTTCAGAAACTGTATGGTGCTTTGTTCTTAGCGAAGAACAGATGACCTTTTCTTCAGAGGATCTCTATCTGATTGCTGGGGTCACACAAAAATATGGCCGAAAAGGAGGAAGCAAAGTAAACTCCAAATAAGGCCTAACGACCTCTATTTTGGAGTTGACTCATTATTTCTTACATCTCAGATGATCCAGGACATTGATTTCAGGACCCTCTTCCCACTCCTAATTATTTGAAAATTGCGTAACTAGATGAAAATGTACCTCATAGTATTAATTGCAGTTTAGCTTTACTAATATACCCATTCCTGGAGTCACATAACAACCTGAAGAGAGACACAGCTTTTCTCACATGCAACCTGCAAACGTTGAATTACTGCTGGTAGATAACTGGGTAATATTTCTATAACATGAATTCTAGATACTGGCAACAGTAAGCCTTTAGCCTACATCTTCATTAAACTGCAGTTCCTTGTAAAACCAGTATGTTTTTCCAAATATAAAGATTGCATAACTGCACACTGTGCCTTTACTTACCCCTTTTTGAGTGTTCAGCATCTGTGACTAGAATTTTGTCTTGAATTTAATCTCTGTTGTAGGAGGAGTAGCTTCAAGCAACCCTGAGAACACTTGAGCTGGCACTCAGCAGTGAGGCTCTCAAAGGCAGCACATAGCAGTGGTCTCGCCACAACCCCTCTGACCTCTTGGGGTGTGTGCACACGACAAACACTGTCATGACTGCTTACAAATTACTAATATCTTAAACAACCCACCTGACATAGAACTGCCTTCAGGATCTTTCTACTTATTCTGGGGATCAAAGCAGGACACTATGGCTCAGGGATATATTTTAAATGGTATTTAGAAGCTGTAAGATTCAAGTGGGTGCTTAGTGAAGCTGATAAATCTGCCTAAGCATCTGAAGTCCATTAGCCTCCTGTTTTTCATCTGTAAACCTACGCACTTTCATAAATTTACCCTACAAAGCCATTTGCGTGTGAGGGTGTAAAGCGGATGTATGTATATATTATCACTCGTGTACCTACTCTTCTCAAGCTATGCTGTCTGCTGCTCAGCTACTGCTGGAAACCCAATCCCTTTCTCTCTTTCAAATATGTATAATGGTGAGAACTAAATGACTCCTATTAAGTTCAGCCAAACAGTCAAAAAGTTAACAAGCTAAGAAACACTTGTCGATAGAAAACTGAAATTTGTTTGTTTAAGCTGGCAGTTATAATAGACATTTCAGAATCTAATGCTGAAGGCAACCTTCTCACTGAAATGTGATGTCTTGTTTTACAGAAACAGTGTGACAGACTTGTAGAGACGAATATTAACCTGCCAGCTTACCACTGGTGGCAAATTTAAGAGAGAAGGAAAATATTAATATTCAATATTTATAAAGCACTTGCTTGCTTAACTGTTTCTTCTTCTGAGTGTCGTTTCAGAACTGAAGCACAGTTTAAGGATGCTTTCAACGTGCCATCAAAAGAGAGGGAAAAGGACAGATCTCATTGCTAAGGCCATGAGCAACCTAGACCCTTGTGAGAAAAGGTTAAATGAAATGAGTGGGAGACAAACAACATTTGAACTTCAGAACCAGCAGCTCTATTTTGCTATTTCAGATAAGTACACCCAGCCCTTAATTTAGTTATAAATCACTTTTCCGCGTTGTTTAAACTACACAGGAAGCGGATCTACACTGTTCCCCTATGTTCCAATCAAAGTCAACTTCAGTTCTTTCTTACTCATTTGGTATTTATGTGCTGCATTTCTGCAAGCAATGCACAATGTATTCCTGGGTTACTTGATTGTATTATATTTCATTTGCCATATACATTGCTAGGGCAGTCAGGACCAATTACACAAAATGGTGCAGTAACACTTGGTGGAAACAACATGTCTTTGAACATAACAGTTAACACAGCCGATAACAAAAATTAATGTCATATACACAACACTTGGTACTGGTGCTTAGGTGCCTCTTTTAGGATTAATATGTTTCAAGAAAGCCAGAACACTACAGCAATTAATCAAGTTTCCGTAATTAAGGTAACCTTGATTTAAGCAAATTATCCTTAAAGCTCTCAAGAATCAATGGTTTAGATAAAACTGCTAAGTCAGTAACTCTATGGTCTGTAATGAGATTTTTAGAGGTGACTCATGGAATAATTTCCATACATGAGTCCTCCCCTCAGTACCTTTAAAACTGAACTCTACTTACCAGTCCATACAACTGTTCTGCAAGAGCCAGCCCTGACAGTCACCTACCAGCTCGTGAAGGCTTCTCAGGGCCTAAGCTGCAGGCACAGTAACCTGTGGCTGCGGCACCACTGGCTGTGTGATGTGTTTCAGGGCAGTACCGCTTCCTCCTTCTCAAGTGTTTACTGAAAAAACACTTGTCTATGTCTGACCCTGAAGTCATGAAACTCAACAGCAAACTTATAGTGGGTTTCAGTGGTGTTCTGGTTTTGCTGAGACAGAATCACAGGCCTCCCGTGGTCTGCAGGCCAGTGTCGAGACAGCCAGGGCAGCTGAGCCGAGCTGCCTCCTTGGTGTATCCCATAGTGTAAACACTGTGCTCAGTATAAAGCGAGAAGTTTCCTGAGGAGAGGAGGTCCCCTTCCTGCTGGCGTCCCTTCTGACCTCTGTTTTCTTGCTCGTGAGGGCTGCTTTCCCAGTTACCATGACCACTTGTCAACGGTTTGGCTGAAGTGAGCCAAGTCCGGTGACGTAATACCCTTCTCTATTCCAACAGAAATAGGAGAAGGAAGAAAAGAATTTGTGAGACCTCTGAATGTTTTGGAAAACTGAAACAAAGTTTAATAACACTACAAACAGAAATATATTAAATACAAAAGAAAACCTGTGAGGTATTAAGGGTTTTGTATGGGATGGAGAGATGAGGGTTAACCACAGTTGGGAGTGAAAGCAAATGAGCCGTGGCAGCGATCAAAGACGGCGGCGGCCACATGGTCTCCCGCGTGACCAGAACGAAGGAAACCGCAGCAGTTATGGAATTCCCGGACACCACATGTAAAGGCAGTATTTGCACAAGCCCACCAGATTGAGGCAAAGCAAAAGCAAAAACGGTGACGGCGAAGAGCAGCTGACAGGAGATGGCTCCGGGGCGTGCGACTCAGCTAGGAGGGATCTGTCCCCCACATGGTGTGCGCGGCAGCAGCAGCTACGTGCCGAAAAGTGGCGACGGTGGCGAGGGGGGTGGTTCGGTCGGTCGCGGCACATGGCTCAGCTGATCCCCAGTGGCGGCTGCAGCAGCGAGTAGGCGGCTCTGGGTGCACGGCGGTTTCTACAGTGACGGGGCGGTGAAGGGCTTGGTCTGGTCCCCGGCGCGGCTGCAGCGGTGAGCAAGTTGGCTGGGCCCTGGCGGCATGGCAGGTTTTCCGCAGTGGCGGCA
>NW_010403186.1:11996-13462 GCF_000710305.1 Buceros rhinoceros silvestris | reverse complement strand
GTTGCTCCGGTGCGGTCCTGAGGTGGAAAGAGAGCGGTAACAGAGCGAGGCAAACACAGGCGCGGCTTTTTAAAGCAAAAGCAGTTTGAAACAAAGCCCGCAAAAACTTCTAACCAATTGAAATGCTGCAACAAATGTACATGGGAAGGAATATTATTGGTCAGTTTAAAACAAACTCTTCTGAAACAGGAGAAGTTTCCTTAAATGGTCACACCTCTGTACATTTGCTTTGTGTACTTTATATTGGCGTTGGTTTGGCTGTTTCATTAAATCTGTTTTCATTTCAACCTGTGGATCTCCTCTCCCTTTCCTGATTCCTCCTTCTTGGACGGGGAATAGAGCAACAACTACAGTTTAGCCCTAAATACAGGCTAAATGTAGACAAATGGGAACAAAATTGGGTCATACCAAACCATTCTGTGGGTTAAATTAGCAAAAGTGTTGACCACCTCTGGAGCTTCTTGTATGTGCAGAAGCACCAACGTTTAACGTTTAAACTTGCCAACATTTCTTTTAAAGAATTAAGTAAATAGTTTATTTAATTAACGATGCAAAATGAGATGAACAAAGAAACCAACTATTATTGCCTTCTGATGGAAAAACAACTGGAAAAAGGAGAACTAGGGAACTGTTTTCATCAGATTGTATTTCATTCTTTTGGTTAATCTCCAAAAAGAAATACAAACCAGGACAGGAGAAACAAACACTAACTGACTTGGAGAGATGTGGCAGAACAGAGGTCTAGGAAAGCAACTGTTCAAATGCTTTTACAGAGAGCAGCACAAAAGAAAGAGTGCACATAAATTAAGTCGTGCATGGAACGCAGAGTGAAAATCTATTAGCTGTGAAGACCTGGAAGGTGTTTTGGAGCCTTTTACAAATCTGTTCTTAAAATGTTTGTCTTGATAGTGGAACTCAGAAGAACACACAAAGAATAAAAGATCAGCACTCTTCCTTTACAGGAAAAATAAAATGTCAGTATGAACTGTGAAAAAAACTGTGTTCAGGAATTTCCCTCTCCAGGCTTATAAATGTGTGTTTACTTTCAAAGGTAGACATTGCTCTCCAAATTGTCAGATAACAGAGGCTGGCCTCTTGTGTTACAATGGTTGGCACTGCTGCTCAATTTCCCCTAAAAGGTCTCACAATTGTCACCAAGCAAGTCATGAGTCCCAAATTCCTTACTATTCATGCTCACTAAACTCCAAAGAGTAAGAAAATAAAATAGAGTATGATAGAAGAACTTATGGAAGACAGGATGAAGTGTGACTTTTTTCCAACACGAATACTAGTGTTGCAAAATTTCCTTCTCTGATGGAGTTATTTATTAAATGATATTGGAAATAACTGAGTCTTAGGGAACTTGAATCTAATCCAAAGTCCACTGAACTAAACACGGCATCTCCTGCTGATGTCCATGAGCATTGTTTTGGGTCCTGTGTATGAAAAGTGGAAATCAGCAGGCC
>NW_010403186.1:11251-11841 GCF_000710305.1 Buceros rhinoceros silvestris | reverse complement strand
CCCTACAGGGCTTGGGTGGCGGGAAATAGTAAAGAAGCTTGCACAAAAAGGTTCTGATTCAACAACAGTCCTGCTTGTGCATGAAAATCAATGATAACTGCAAAGAAGATAGATCACTTTCTTCAAGCCACACTGGGATTCATTGTTAAGCTCACAGTGAGATGAAGACTGACAGAGCTGGAAGAAAAATTTCTGAGATAGATGCCAGCTATCTGTAGACAGATGCTGAGATTGAAATACGTTTGAGACACAATGAGAAGCTTATGTAAAAAACTAAATTGTAAGTTTTCTAGAAGATCATCTGCAACATTTTTACTTTTTTCTCCTGTGGTCCTAGATCCCTGCTGTGTTTAAGTGCCAAAGTGTGTTTCTGCTCAAATCAAACACAGTATTAGTCCATCTAGATGCATCTGTGCAGGTTGTTCTCTCTGTTTGAATTGTTTGCCAGGTAACACAGCGGGTTTAAATGACCACAGTACCTCCCTCACATATGTGAAGCTGGAAAGTAAAACAGATCAGGATCTCATAAAGAAACAGCATAACCTGGTCAAAGTGGATCTCCCACCAGGTAATCTGAAGGAGATGTGAGC
>NW_010403186.1:2068-11087 GCF_000710305.1 Buceros rhinoceros silvestris | reverse complement strand
TTTCCATGGAAGTTGTGGATGATGCACATGCTCCTTAATACCTCCAAATGTGAGGTTCATAAGAATCACACTCAAAAAGCATGAAGTCTTCTATTGCAGGTAGTCGGCTTCAGGGAATTTGAAGAGTCTTATTTTGGAATCTCAAGCCTTTCTCATTCTTGAACAGAAGGAATCTGGTTCCTTTCTGCCTGCATCCTTTTTTCCTCAGATTATACAACACGCCGACAACATCTCAAGACTAAGACACTGAAGCCTGATAATAGTTAATGAGATTTTGGTGACTCAAATATAAATGAGAATCAAAACTCCCAAGATTTAATCAGAACTCATTGCTTAAACTTTATTTTTAATCTAACACCAGGTCTTTATTGTGTCTTTGGTTTGTATCAAAATGTTCATGCCAAGAGTAAAAAGCAGATGCTTCTTGAATTCAAGTGTGTTAGAAATGGCTCTGCCATATTTCATATCTAATGCTGCATAATGCATGAAACAATATATACATTTTGTCAGTTGATTCTGAAATGTATCTCGAAGTACTTTCCAGAAATATCCAAATACAGCATAACAAATTTAATCCTGAAACAGGCTTCATAAGGACAGATCTCAAAAAGGAGCCTGGGCTTGTCAGACAGCAACCCACCAAACAGTAACAAGATTAGCTTCATGATCATAAAGTGCCCCCACTCTCCTGACTGGAGTTTGTCGATGATTTACAAGAGGCATAATAAGCCACTGGCACGTATTTATTTACATATTAAAAAAAAAAATCAGAGTAAGAAAGTGACTGGGGACTGGAAAAGAAGAATTTTTTTTTTTCATGAGCTTTGCTGTAAATGGAGTGTGAGTTAAACAAAAAGATGCGCAGTAGCCATGGTAAGAAAAAAGTCTTATTTGTAGAACAGAGGAATGGCAAAATGAAAAATATATCATCAATTAAAGATAAGAGGCCAAACCAGCACAGAAGCAATCAGGAAAATATTCTACGATGTAAAACTCAACTACAGCACTGAGAGTTTAACTTATGATGGATTTTATAACTGAATTGAAAATATTGCTGAAGTAAAGCTGAAATAGTAATGCTAAAATGAATGACTGCATTCTACGGAGAGGGAATCCGCTTAAGCATTTGTGACCACACAGGACCATGCCTGTCGCTTTAAAAGCAGGTACCATTTTCCCATGCAACAAAACCACTTCTTGCATTTTAAATTTCACTTCTAAGAAGACATTATCCCATGCCGGGATTTGGCAAACAATTCAGCACAATTCTGTTTAGAATTAACATATATTATTGTTAAGAAAAAATGCATATATGAGTAATGATGTGCTATTGCTCTTCATGAGTGGTTCGCAATCTGACTTGATAGAAAGAATATGAATTTTATATATTAATAACAAACCAATGATTCTCGCATACAGGAAGCTCAGAAAAATTCAAGGATTTCAATCAACGATGGACCTAATATGGTTTCAAGATTCTAAGTAATTGATAATCTATCACATCACTAGATAAGGCGTTCCAGAGGTTAATAACTCTCATTGATAAACATGTGCAGTTTATTTCTAATCTCAATTTTTAATGTTTGTGTCTTTTCCTGTTCTCTTTTGTTACCTTTAAACAGTCACGTGCTATGAGGTACATTTCAAGACTTTTTAAGCTTTTCTTGGAAGAACGTACATATTACAGTTACTCAGGTGTCTAATGAAAAGAACTTTGTCTTTGGAACTTAGATCAGGTAGTTCTTAATTAATTTCTGCATAGTCCCCAGGTTTTTAATCATCAGTTAAAGGCAAACTTTGACATATATTTCTTACTTACATCACATACAGAGATACCAATATCATACTGACTTCTCTATTCTCGTTAACATACATAAGGCTTTATTTCACCATCTCAATTATGATATTGAAATAAGAGCAAATGTTCAGTTGCTATTGCCACTATTTTGCAAAACTTCACAACACCAAACTCTTCCAACAGTTTATATACTGCGTTTATCTAAATTTCAGGCCACGGGAAACAAAGAGCTAACTCCACAGAGACCAGAAGTCATCAATGATGTCCAAAGCTGTAAGGGGCTACTTTGGAGCAGCTTGTAGACACTTCTTATTTGAGCAAGCAGTGAACACGAGAGTCAAGATACCAGTTTCTTCCTGGAGAAAAACCAAGAATGCTATTTCGACTTAGTTGTGGCCTACTGTAATAATGGACAATTTTCCAGTGGGAAGAAAATCTTAATCCCCTATCTGTGACTTCTCCAGTGTTAGAAAAAGCAGTGTGATACAGCCCAGATGTCCTGTAAAAAATTTGCTGACAGGCATGTGGCAAAAAAACAACTGCTGAAATTTTAAGCCAGTTCATCTAGCCCTGTAACTCTGCAACCTTGATATCTACAACCCATTAGCCCTGTCATACCTAGAGAATTCAATATGAATCTGAATTTCTTTATTCATATAAATGGAGTGTTAACCTGGGTAACATTAATCTAAAGTTAATGCTGTTACCTCCGCTACTGCTAAACAGAATAATCGAACAATCGACAGTCACATACAGGAAACTTCAGCATCCTCTTGAGGTATCACCTTGGTTTTCAAGTGATGTTTTATTTTCAGATAAGGTGTATCATTAACATCTACTACTAAAGTGTAGTGTTAACACCTACTACTTTATTTTTCAAGCTAGATCTGTCATCTGTTTTGCATGATGTGTCTGAAGGCTGTCCTTTTCCTGTATATATATAAACTTCATGTTTCAGACACTCTTTGACATGTAAGAGGAAAAATCATTATAAAACCCCCCTATTTTGGAAGTTAGCTATTTCATTTCCACATTTTTGACTAAGAATAGACAAAAAGAAGTAAAAGACAACCTATCAATTTTTTCAGCATTTTCTGTCTGCATTTTGTGTAAAAATAAAGCAAGAACACCTTTCTGCATGAGATTCTGGCACTTCTTTCTCAGTTTCAGTGACTGCTAGGGAACACTGAGGTGAGTAAAAATTAATAAAGTATGGAAAATTATACATAGAATTTTTCTGTTTTCAGAATAAGTTGTGTGTAAATTCTGGCCAAGCATTTCTCCTTATCCCAATCAAACCCATTCTGGTTCTGGATAATACCCTAAACAAGATTATTAATTATTTTATTAACAACTAAATAACTGTGGAAAAAATCCTGAAAAATAATTTTGCAAGAGGTTATATATTTAAATGTAAACCTTAGATGACTAAAAGTTTAACATCTCTCAATTCCTACACCTGGTAGTCGGCAAAGAAGTTATCACTTAATTTCTCATTTGTAAAAATACACTCTTGCAAATTCATTCCAAAAATTCTCATTAGTTAACATTTCCCACATGCACTGAAATTAGATCTGTTAAAAGGAAACACTAAAACTTTCAGATTTCTGTGTGAAAGCTTTGATAAAAAGCTATGAACTGTATTAAAGTGAAAATCTATATTAATTAAAGGGAAATACAAGAGACGGGGCAAAGTTCCAGCACACCAACAGAAGTGACAAATTGTAACAGAATTTGTGTCACCACATAAGTGGCTGCTTACGTGTATATAGGTTAATGACTAAGTACAAAAAGGATTTGTCGTTTGAATAATAAGGTATCAGAGCAGAGAACTGAATCTCTTGGGCAACTTCCTTCCCTTCAGAATAGGCAACTATAATGACACCTTGTGCCAACTCAGAAATCACGCAGTTCCATGAAAAGCCTCTACACTCACTACATAATCTAAATCAAAATTACTAGACGTATGACTTGATTTACAACACAGGCTATAACTGAACGGATGGTGGTCCATCACTAGTCTGAGGCTGATAGTTTCCTTGGCCAGAAGTAACTTACTGTGGTGTACAGCCCAGTTAAGCTCAGCTGGTATGAACACAATCATTGTTACAGAGAGTTACAATAACTAAAATATAAGCCCTGAAAGAGCTTCAGTTTCAGAGGACAACCATCAGAATGAACAGTTGGAAAAAGGCAAGTCAAACATTCCTCACACAGCTTTCTCGTTGCTAGAAGAATTCGAGGTGTTAGGGCACTCTCGCCTTAGATCCCTTTTCTTGGAGCTATGTTTGAGGGGCTCAGGCTAAGTGGCAAACAACAACAAAGCAGAGAGCTTCAGCTGGGATGTGACTGCAAAGGGACTGGCAAAGAAGAGGGACAAGTTCTCACAGGAGAAATCTGTCTGCAACCTACCTCTTCCAGCTGCATTCCCAACTGAAGCTCTAGAATGTCTCTCTCCCAGGACTAATCATAAACCTAACCATAAAAAAGGAGCAAGGAATTGAGCCTAAAACCAAAGACTTGCCCTACATTAAGAATTCTTTGGGAAACACCTCTTTCTCCAGCCTATCCCTCCCCTTGGCAGCCCAAGCAGACCTCTAAGCTTTTCCTCTGTCTCAAGCCCAGCCCTAATATTAACTAGGTTTAGTTTGAGTGGGAAGCATTTTCCAAAGGTCCTGTTGGGAGTGAGGCTGAAAAGGGGTTGACAAAGCGAGGGGTAAGGTGCAATCGTATCTCTTCTCTGAGAGCTTCTTCATTTGGCTTGAGTATAGAGGGTTTTGCTAAGGCTGCCAATGGAAGGCACAGGCTGCCAAGAGAAGTTCTCCATTGAAAAATTTCTCATTAAGGACAGTGATAAAGGTCTTGTGCTAAGGTTTAGCCTGGGCCTACAGATACCATTTGACTCTAATTAGGATTTGGTTTTGCTTAGGGTTTGATTTGAGAGAGACAGCCTAGAGCTCTAATGGGAGTGAAGCTGTAAAGGGGCTTCCTAGGGAAGGGGTAGGTTGCAAACAGATTTGTCCCCTGAGAAGCAGTTTATCTAGTAAAGACTGGCAACTAATTGCTATAAATATTCTTTACCTTCTAGTGCTTCCTTCATCACATCTTAAAGTTATCTCAAAAACTCTCAATATAAACTCACATGGAAAAGATCATTGTCACTGGGTCCATAATCAACTTACCTTGTAGTACTTCATTATCTTCTCATACTGTTAAACATCAGGATCATTCCTTCCATGTTTTTCTGCAACCTTTCATTTCCGTACACAGTTACAGTATCAAAGGTTATTGGTATTTCCTTTCTGGAAAACATGACAACTGACATTTTGTCATAACAATCTGTGAGAACAATTACTTTTTTTTATCCTAGATCTGGACTTCAGCAGTGTGCATCATTTATCTTGTCAGTGCTTAATAACTGAGGAGGACATACTTAATACATACAACAATCTTGGTCAGACGTGGAAAATTACAAAGCCATATGAAGAGGAAAGCTGCAGCAGGGAAGTGCACTGAGGAGACAAAGTTGCTGAGGAGGCAACTTCAGTGTGCCAGTAGCTTGAGCTCAGCAAATTTTTCTAGCTTTTTCTTACTAGTAAAAATATGAAGAAATTTCTTCCTGGCCCTGATGTAGTTGTAATCTACACACTTCTGCTGCTACCTGCAGTGAAGCAGGTCCCCTAATTAGTAAAGGCTGCAAAACCTTGGGAAACAAAGGTAACTAAACATCCTCAAGCTGAAACAGCAGGTTTTAACACAATTGTAGACATCCCCCAAACATCTGCAAAATTGGTCCCTGACTTGTATTTCATGTCATAAAATACCAATGCCAAAAGCAGCAGTTGTCTGTCTGTCTCTCTTCTGTAGAGGAAATCCATATGAATTATAATGGGCAACAAGAGAAGTACAGTCTACAAATCTAGAGGTATGGTACAGCAAGGAAACGAGAGCTCCAGGAACTGTGTGGATAGTTCCGATACTACTGGGATACCCTGGAAAACTGAATTCAATGCTGGGACCTGTGCCAGAAAGTGCTCACAGATGATCCAGTGTGTAATAAATTGTTTGACTGGCTTATGAATCAGCAGATGATTGACAAGGAGAACTGCCAAATGGATAATTACACAGGGCTTTGTAATATTAACTAAAAAGCAGGAAAAAAATGAAGCCTGATAGAAGTAATTCATAACTTTTATCACTTGTCATGCAGCATCCATTAAGCGTACTGCCAGTATGTACATTATTTTGCTGTAAAGGTGCTATAAAGATCAGTGTTAACTGCTGCTGTAGAACAACAATTGTAATCTGTCCTCCACATAACCTTCTCCTAAGCCTCTGTCAAATTTATACCAGCCCGGTACAAAGCATTACCTATACAACAGCTCACAGAGCGTCAGTATGGGAACTGCAGTCCTGCTTCACCACGTGGTTTGATGGGATCTACAGACACCAAAGCATGGGTGCAACTAGATCTGAATATCTTGAATATTATGAAAAACATGAGCCGTGGATGTTAAATTCTGATTCGCTATAAAAACTGTACTGTACTAAAAGCCTAGGTTTGTTCACGATTGTCGTGCCTGCAACCATATTAACTCAGGAACTGAAGATTTAACAGACCCTTGGACAAGTTGATAACACCTCCACCTGAAAAATAATCACAGATGCACTAGTCTAGTTCAGAGTCTATTCAATAGTCTTTGCCCAGGACCTATTCAAGGACCATAGTCTGTATTGCTGAACTGAAATTAATTATTATAATTTTTCTTTTTTAACTAGCCTAGGCGTAAGGCTTCTAACATCTCCCAAGTGACAAAGTCTGGTTACAAACAAATCTCCGAGTGCTAGTAAATCAAATCCAATTGCTCTATTTCTTCCTATCATTCATATCAACACTATAAGTCCCCCATCCCACCCATCTCACATTTGCTTTAGAAATATATGGAACACCTTAATTCAGCTCCAGTCCATGGTAAAGGCTTGAATGTCACATTTTAGAAAAGGAGTTTTGATCAGTTTAACTTTCTATTATTTTGAATTTTTTGAGCAGACACATGACTTTTGAAGACAGCTTTTCATTAAATTTGACTAGCTAGAAATATGTTTTTACAGGGGAAATAAAATAGAATAAAAAGAAAACTATAACATGAAGTGTGAGTTCAAGAAAAGAAAAGGAATGCTTAGTGATGCTTACAAAAACGTAACTGTTCCTGCTTGCAGAGGGTCAAAAAGGTGTATCGCTAACTGCCTAATGTTATTTCCATGTCTCTGTGCAGTCGTATTTCATAGCCTGCTAAAAATACACTAATTAGAGCTGTTGACCTACAGTGAAGTAAACTGAGCAATAGATCAACCCTATCTAAATGAAAAATTAAAATGTGGAGTTGCTACATGGGTTTTCTCAATTCATTGACTGTGGTAAAAACCTTAATATTACAAAAAATACTTTGTAAATCGTCAATACAGTCAGATCCTCACATGTGAACTGTCCAAAAGAACAAAAGAAGAACAGAAAAACTAGATCTCATCCTGCCAGAGTTCTCTCTCAAGCTCTTACACTGTAATCAGCAAGATCATTCATGAAAATAAAGATTTTGTTTTAAGTCTTGGTCCTCTGGAAGAAAATCTAACTGTGCCTTCACATGGTACAACATCTACCTTGTACCAAGCTTAAAAGGAAGCAAATTATGATCCTATGACTATGTCCAAAAATCATCAACTGAATGAACTAAAAAAATGACTTTACTGCTGAATGCACGCGGAGGGAAAAGAAGGCAGGAATAGAAGGTCAGTAGTTCACTTCACGGAACATCGTACAGCCTAGTTTAGATAATTAGGATTAAAATAAGCAGTGCTTTATAGGAAGAATGAAATACAGTTTGTAGCCAGGACAGAAGGAATTGAGTTATGAGTATGTACTACCGGGGAGGTTGATCACTTAAAAGGAAGATGTGATCAGTCAGTACGATTTAGGAAAATATCCACAAGAGTTGTAGTCCTCAAACAGAAGATGTCAACGGCAGGAGGAAAACAAGCCTCAGCGTATGATATGCAACAGGTGGTGAAGAAAAAATTCTGTGAGTTGCTACACAAGACAGATTAGGCAGGAGATACAAGGGATTAATGGGCAAATTAATTTTGTGATAAGGAAATACGAAGCAAGGATAGCAGGAGCAGTAAGTGTTTCTTGTTGCCTCTTCATATCTCAGATGAGGGACAGAATGGAATGAACATCAAGAGCTTGTAAAGAAAACAGTAGCTTCTATGGTGAATTATTGGAAAAGTTAGATGACCTTCTCCATGCAAAACAGTCAAAAGAAAAGTTTGGTAATGAAGGGGAGAAGGCAGTAGTGACTCTTCTAAGAGAGAAGGTTGAGTATGAAGAAAGCGAGCCCTAAGTCCATGACTTTTTCTGTGGGAGGGAATCTCTGTTCATCTGACCATAGGTGAAAAATAAAATAAAACACACCACCCAGAAAACAGTTTTGGGACAGAAGCTATGGTAGCAGCAGCAACCGGAGAAAATAACCATGTCACACCATATTGTCAAATTTAATACAAATACTAAAGAATTGCCTCCCGAGAAATTTTGCCTGTTCAAAAAAATGCATCTTTATCAGCTGTCTTGTATGCATTTTTCCTCTTTCGCACGAAGATTGTTTTCTGCCTTGAGCAAAACTTTGAATGTATAATCCAATTGATCTTCCTGTCCCCACAAGAGTCTGAAACGTTGGTAAAATTCTCTGAAACGCAAGCT
This sequence comes from Buceros rhinoceros silvestris, assembly GCF_000710305.1. Classification (NCBI taxonomy): domain Eukaryota; kingdom Metazoa; phylum Chordata; class Aves; order Bucerotiformes; family Bucerotidae; genus Buceros; species Buceros rhinoceros. The sequence goes on along the minus strand of NW_010403186.1, from coordinate 2,532 downwards.
TGATGCTCTGCATGAAATGGAGAAGGTATCTGAGCTTATAGGATTTGAATAGCTAAGAAAGCCCTCAAGAGCTTCAAAAAGGCTGTGTCGCAAGACTAAGTCACAAGGAAGGGTTTATTATGCTCTTTGATAATTGAAGACAAAATGTTCTTGTAAGAAAAAAGATTTACTTCTTTATATACAAAAAATTACCTCTTGTATATAGTTTACTCCTTAATATATACTCCTTTCACCAGTCTTTGTGAATAAAAGTATAAACACCATTTTCTTCTTAATATACTAGAAGGGAAATTTTGCAAAATTTAGATGGATTGACAAAATTAATCTTGTACAAGGCATTGTAGTGATTTCTTTTTCTTTGTTTTAATGTCTACAATATTACGAAGTCTTTCAGCAAACATTGTTCCTTTATTTTATGCTACTAAATTAAACACCCATCCCACCCCCACCCCCCCTCCAAAAAA
>NW_010403186.1:0-2036 GCF_000710305.1 Buceros rhinoceros silvestris | reverse complement strand
GCAAAATTAAAGGACGGGGGGAAATTCAATTAGAATGGAAAGCAATCAATCCAGATCCCCAACCATACAATTGCCCCCCCAAAAAAAAAAAAAAAAAAAGAACCAGCAAAAACCCATGGGACTTTTGTAACAAATTCCCTGAAATAGCAAAACCAGATACTACCTGTTCTGGCTGATCTCTAAAGATAGGACAATTGGTTTCACAATCAGTTGTCTCTTTGGCATAGATGGCAGCTGTATGTTTTGAAATATTTTGTCTTGGGCAAATACAGGGGTAGAGCCTATTGAAAAGAAATATAGAGCATTAGTGGGATAAAGAGGTTTAAACCCTCAAGAGCATGTGATCTGTTTCTGAGTATACTTGAATTACTTTGGTGAATATACATGTAACTACCCAGTTCTGAGAGCAAGTGGAATGGTATTTACCCACATTCAAAATATTTTTTTTCCTTTTGTTTAAATAGAAGTATCAGTATTTCAGTTTGTGTCCATTGCTTCTTTTCCTTAAGAACCGGAGGACCTCAGGTTTCAGAAGAATTTTATAATTTCAATCCTAAATATATTTATAGCCAGTTTTATACTAATTTTCTGTTTGCAAATAGTCTCAGATTAAATAGCTCTTCTCCCGCCCTGGTATTTCCCTTGACATATTTATAAATTGGAATAATATTCCTACTTCCATCTGTGTTTTGCTAAATCAAGCAAGCCAAGCTTGTTTACTCTATTGCGTAATATTCTTTCCTTTCTCTGATTGTTCAGCTGTTCTTTGCCTGCTCCACTGTCTACTGTTCTTTTACATGGACAACCAAAATTACACATAATTCCAAATGAATTTGCAGTACTAGCATTTCACCTCTTCTAAAAGGCTCTTGACTTATGTATTTACAACTGCAAAATATCAGTAATATTCATATTCTCTATCCCAAATGCTTTACTGATTTTCAACCAGATTAAATGGTCGGCAATTTCTCTTGCACAAAAGAAAACAGGGAGAGCAGGCTCATTAATCCTGCTCTCTATATTTCTAAGAATGTAGAATTGTATTCCATTCTACATTTATCATTGCATCTCATCTTGTTTACCAATTGTTCCAAAATCGAAATACTGGGATGAGACTAACAGATCTATGGTTTGTCTAGATCATCCTTTTCTCCCTTGTTTTCTTGATCACATTGGGCCCATTGCAGATTCCAAAATGGAAAGATTTGAAGAGGACTTGGACTTGTATTTCTATCCAGCATGCCTGTTCCTTTTCAGTGAATGATTTTGACACTGAAAAATAAAGAACTTCCTTTATAATCTGTGTACCAATATATTCAGAGTTCTAGAACCATCTATGTAAATCCCAATGAAAAGTAAATATAAGGCAGCTTGTCCTTATTCTACAGTTTGTTGGACAACCCTACAGCAATATCAGCCAGTTGAACAACACTGACGATTTCCAAAGGAGAACCTCCTATGTGCTCCCAGTCCCTCTTGCCCACAGCACTCGCGTGTCACCTCACTCTCTCCAGCATGTGAATTTCAGCAGAATATTGCAGGATGCCCTGATTCATTCCCTGCTGTGGACGGCTGCTGTGAAACATAGTTTTGAATCATGGTTCATCACCACCTGCTTGACTATCATGACTATGTTATATAGCTACCAGATGGCAGCTACAGAAAGTACACCCAAGTCTTTTTTCTCTACCTGCTTATTCTCCATATTGTCCAGGAAAAAAATATGTATTGGCATCCTGTCATTTGTTTCCATTTTGCTTTTATTTTACAGCTAACATGAGATGAGCACACAACAGACTTAAATCTGTATACTTTATTTCTTATTAAGATACTAGGCACTTTTCTGAGTTTAGTAGGTGTGCACTTTGCAGAGAATACAGTACCCTATATAAGTATGTAAGGAGAAAACCACTATTAGTCAAATGCAACATAGTTTTAATTGAAATGTGGTTTTTTTGCACACCATGCCTCAGAATTTCCCTTGCCTATAGATATATAAAATATATCAATATAAATATATATAATATAATATATAT
>NW_010403185.1:40405-49703 GCF_000710305.1 Buceros rhinoceros silvestris | reverse complement strand
CTGCGGCTGGGAGATGCTCACCCACACAGCGGCCTGGAACGGTGGCGAACCTCCTCTGGCAGCTGGCAGAGAAGCAGCAGCTTCCTGAGGAAACCGTGAGTTTGCTACAGACCCAGTTTTCAGGTACTGCTGGGTGCATTTCCTAAGGCAGAGTGCTTCAGGATCCGTACTCCCTTGCTCTGGTTTTATGTATTTATTTGACTACATGGTATCAGTAATCCCAGCTGTTAGACTCCTAGCTCCAATGCTATAGCGCAAAGCCTTTGCAATTTGTAGGTCTGGAAAGCAACAACCAATCCTGCAAAAAATTAAAATCTCCCTGAAAAATTCAATTACTTGAGGCTGGCTACTGTGCTCTGGTCAGAGCACAACATTCAGCTGATGGATGACTCAAGAATAGAGTATATTTTAGTTAGAAAAACGTTGTCTTTTGCATTGTCCAAAAGCAAATTCTGTTAACGTTAATAATATAACCTGAGGAAACCATTTCCAACTGCAGCCAACCATAAATTCATGGCTTATCTCCTGTTAGTCAATTTTTAAGCAGCACCCACATGAAAGACACAGTCTTTACTCAAAACTGTGGGATGACATTAGATAGGAAAAGCTGTGTTGAGGGACTCGGCCTCAGTGTGGTAGAGCACACGCTCCCTGGCCACTCCCATCCCTAGGAAGAGGAGAGGCTTGGTGGTAGTACTGCTGGTTTGTGCACTTCACACCAGGCTTCAGGACTGGGTGGCTTCAGAGGATGTCCTTTTGCCTTGTATTCTGCAATGTGTATTATGTATCCCTCTGTTAAGTTATCAGCTTCATATTTTTCTTCACTAAAGCTGACCTCTTGGGTTTTTTTAAGCAGATTTGCCTTGTGAGTTGGACAGCTGGAGACAGAATACTCAACAGAAATGAGGCAATTTGCTTGTATTCTCCACCTCTACCATATTAAGGCTTATGATTATCTACGGAAGATTTTTCCCCTCCCTCATCCTCACAGCCTGACAAAGCAAGTTTTTATTCATTCACTCTGAATGTATTTCTGGGTACTCACGTAGAAATAGATAAAACATGTCTGTCTTGAAAATAGCCAGCAGTCATAGTTTTTCCCTGCTTTGATTAAGTAATAGAAGCAGAGTGGGAAGCAAGTGCAAGGTACCTCTCATTTCAGAGAGCTGGTATGTGTTCATGCATATGGGTAACAGCATAAGAATAACACACTCCTCACATTAGGAATTTTAGAGTAAGTGTGGAGTTTGCTAAATACTCCCAGACAAGCATGGGTCTGAAAAAAAGCTACATTTCAAAGCCTCAGCTGCTGGAGTGTGTTCTACTGTTCGCTGGGGAGGAAACAGGAATACAAAGAAGCAGCGGTTCTTCACCACGTTAGCACATGCTCTTGCCCTGTGATGTGTGCAGTATAGACTTGAGAGGGGAGGGATGAGTCAAATAGTGGAAAGGTAGGTGTGAGATCGCAAGTTCATCTAACAAGCACCAGCAAGAGGCAGTGTTAAGGAAACACCTGCAGTACTCCACCAACAGCCAGAACTGAGAGGAGAGATGGGCAGGAATAAATGTCTGTAGAGGAAATCAAAACCAGTAGGACAATACACAGAAATCTTTGGGACTGTTTCCTGGAAAAGGGAAAATCAAGAAGGGAGCATGAAAAAGTGAAGGACTACATAAAGCACTTAGAGTAGAGCTTTGGTTTGTCTCAACTTGCCCCACAAAGACTCTGGGAAGTTGGTTAATCTTGACAAGTGTATTTTTCAAAGTTATAGAAGGGAGATATTACCGTATCATATGGCTCAGTTTTGTAACCCATTGCGAGTAGTTATGTAGGCTCAGATCTTAATACCTGAAGTGCTATCAGACCCATTAAAAGAAGTGGAGTTACACCAGCACACAAAACAAAAGCTGAAGAAACTCCCCCCCTACAGGTTTTAAGTCTCAGACTCCTGTAGTGCAGTTTGAGGATGCCCAACAGGTACACACATTGTGCATGCCAGCCTATGGGGGTTTCATACAGCTTGCTCTAAAAAAATCTGCTCAAAGGGGTGCCGAGAGATAGTGGAGGGTGTATTGAGGAGAGTAGCATTCCACGTGGGCTGCTGAGGCTTTCACACCTTTCAAACTGTATTAGAACGTATAGCGTGGAGAAAGCCAGTTTGAAAGGACAGCAGCCTGGTGTTCCTGGCCCTCTGCATAGCCTGATTTGCACTTCTGTGTTGGTTTAATTTGTTTTTCCTGTTGTCCTGATACACTAGAGAGGCAGAAAGCTGGTTTGTTGCTTCCATCCATGGTCAGTATTTTTGCTTGGCTTCCTATCACTAGGGTGTGAGAAAAGAAACTCAAGACTATGCATTAAGAAAGGCAGGTCTGCTTACTTTATACTCTGTCTTAGTCTGCTCTACAGCTCTGGATGTGGCTAACCACGTCCTAAGTGGTGAAAGGTGCTGACTGATACTTCAGTTTTCTTAGAACAGCTTCTCCTAATTGCATCCTCCCTTTTTTTCAGTTGGCTGTCTAATAATGAGGCTGCTGCAGGCTTCAGCAACATTTTCCTCCGTCTTCAGGAGAAGATCAAGAGAGGGGAACAGGCATACCGCTACTGTACCCTGATAGTACAAGACATGTCCTTGCAGAAGCAGCAGGAGTGGGACACAGATGCAGCACCTGACAGGCTTTGTTGACTTGGGAGTAGGCATCATTGATGCTGATGAAGCTCCGTTGGCCTCAGAAGCCATAATCGTCATGGCAGCTGGCATTTCAAGTCCTTGGACAGCTCCACTTGGCTACTTCGTGAACAGCATGACTGGCTACTTGCTCAGCTGCTTTGTCAGACCATCAGTAAGCTGAACAACATTAGCATCATAGTGCTGGCTGTGACATCAGGCACCACTGCTCGAGGCACTGAGACCGCAAGAGTGCTGGGGATCAGGATAGATCCTGAAAGAATTCATTGCATTTTCCAGCATCCTCCTGGCTCTGCTCGCAGCATCACGTACTTCTTTGACATTTGCCATGCACTCCAGCTGATAAGGAATGCTCTGCAGTGCTTCTGGAAAATAGAGCGGCTCAGTGACAGCACGCAGTGGCAGCATGTTGTGGAGCTGGCAGCTTTGCAGGAGCAGAGGGTATTGAAGCCATGCAGTTCCAAGTCAGGTGGACCTGGGAGTAATGAGAGTTACCACCTGAGGGTCAACCTTGCTACCCTATTGTTCAGCGAGGCTGTTGCTGACGCACTGGAACACCTCCAGAAACTGGGCCTTGCCTTATTCCAGAACTGCAGTGGTACTGTCAAGTCTGTGCGTTTGATGAGTTGTGTGACGTATTTCATGGCAGAAGTCCCTACAGAAGGGGACTGAAAGGGCCTTTACTAGCTGGAAATTACTCCAAAATAAGCCACCTCTTTAATGAAGCCAATAGCTTCTTCCTCACCTTAACAGACTCTATGGGGAGATACATTATCAAGAGCAAACGCAAACTAGGATTTCTGAGTTTCTTGCTCAATGCCAAAAGCCTCAAGTGGCTTTACACCAACTACGTGTATTCAAAAGACACTCCTTCACACCACCTCCTGACCTATGCCTTCAGCCTTGACCCACTGCAACTGTTTCTCAGGGTGCTCCATTAAGCTTGTGGCAGCAGCAGGAGCCCCACCTGCACTGTGTTCCAGGCTGCTTATCACAAACTGCTGGCCAGCTGCAGCCTGGCACCAGGCTCACCACACAGCAATGGCGCCGGCAATATAAGCTCCTTGGACTTATCCTTGTCTCGTACAAGAGATCGGACCGTGGCAGCATTCATGCTCTGTATAACCCAGCCTCTGGGAGGACACTGGCAACAGAGTATCCCTACTGTGCAAGCCTTCTTTGGCATGGCTATGCACTGACAGACCTATCGCTGCACGCACTGTCACCTGCACTGCAGATTTCGTTGCTGAGCAATTAGCCTCTGACTTGCTGTGTGAGGCTTGTCTTGCTTCCCTTTTTAAGTCAGATGAGAGCAGGCTAAGATGTGGGTCAGTGCTCTGCATAAAAAAGTTAGGTGGAGTGACTCTGCCCTCAGCAAGCGTGTGCCACGTAACAAGCATTTCAGAACAAGTCCTAAAACAGCATGGCAAAGTAGGAAACAGCAACAAAACCACCAGGCTATGGCATTTGTCTCTAGAACAGAAAGTCTTCCAGGAGCTTCTGGGAGAAAGGCACCCCACCCTCACAAACCATTTTTTTTGATGGGGAGTTATGCGTCAACAATCACTATACAATCTTAGTAAAGGAAATAACACAATGCTAAACATCAAACAAACCAAGTCAATCACCTGAACTTGAAATACCACTGTGGAAGGCACGGATTGAAGAGACTGAAGGCAAAACACCTGCTCCCATCACCGCGGTGTAGCTGTCAGTCAGACCAAACCCAGGCAGGGTCACTGCTGTTCCAAGGATGGCTGTCCCCTACCGAGGCTCAGTAACGTCCACATCTTGGCAACACACATGAGGAAATGATGTGGTATCTCCCATGATTTGGCCCACAAAACTGGTGCAGTGATGTGTTGGGCCTCTGCAAACCATCTGATCAGAGTCTGGCTGAGCAAAGCAAGGAAGTTCATCTGATCCTGTGTTTCGTGTAACAGTCCTGCAAAGCACCCACAGTATTTCATGAGCCAAGTCTCTTGTGTGGCAGGTCAAGATCAGCAGTGGTTGCTCAAGATGCCTGGGAAAGTGGCAGGAGACACTGCCCAGTCTCCCTGGAGGTGCTGGGTGGCTTTACGGCTGCAAGTGCTCTTGCTAGAAGAAAACTGATCCATCTTCCACACAGGAAGGATCACATGTGCTGGCAATTTGATTTTACCAAAGCAGATCTGCTTTAAAAAAGCTGGAAGCAAGGATTGCAGAGCTTCTTCTTACAAAGGAAAATAAAAGTATGAAAAGAAAATGACATTCAGGTTGTACGAAAGCTCTAACCCCCATTCCTACATGTCTCATCAAACAGCTAAATAAGCCGTGAAGTCTAGATCCCCTGGAGGGGGGACTACAATATCAAACTACACCTCTAAAGCCCCATATTTTACAAGTGAGGTGGTGGATACTAAGCAGAGAGGCTATTGTCATGAAGGTGAGAGGGCAAAGCTGAGTCTGTGTCCAGGCTGTTATGCCCAGCAGCACTCAGGAGCACTGATATTCTGTCTCTGGGCAGGAGCAGGCACCACCTGGCTGTGCTGCAGAGCAAGTATTTCAGGATCCATTACATGGCCCCATTAGGCTGTGTTTGGTTTTAGTAGCAGGGGATGGGGCTGTGGGTGCAGTCCCTCTAAGAAGCTTCACAAAAAACTCTCCCAGCTCCAATTTGGTCCTGCCTTTGGCCAAGGCTGAGCCAATCAGCACCTCTCCAAATAAACATATTTAAGAGGGGAAACGAGTTTGGTGACAGCCTTGACTTTGTGAGCTCTCTTTTGTTTTGGAGGGGGTAGGAGAGAGAGAGACAACCATGCAGCCACTCAGGTTAGTGAGGAAGAGGTCGGAGAGACACACCAGAGCAGCTCTTTTCCCTTTGGCCTGTGACAAGATGTCAGGCTGAATTATTGCAGTTCTCAAAGGTCACAGGTAAAGAAAAGGTTGGCTTGCAGCCTGTGGAGAAGCCCACGCTAGAGCAGGGAGTTGATCCTGAAACAGGCTGTGACTCTGAGGAAGATTTGTGCTGAGAGAACTGCTGCCAGAAGACCTCCACTCTTAGCTGGAGAAGTTCATGGAGGACTCTCCTGAGGGAGGGATGCCATGTTTCCACAAGGTAGAACTGTGGGGAGTGTTTCTCCTGAAGAAAAGCGAATGGCAGAAGCAGCATGGAGCAAACTGGGACTGACCATGACCGACCCCCTGCTCTGCAACCCCCCTGTGCCAAGTCAGTGGGAAGAGGTAGCAAACCTGGGCCCAGGAAGAAGGGAGGGGTGAGGGGAAAGATGGATGGAAGATCCTGTTGTTTTTTCTTGCTGTTCTACTTCAGCTGGTGAATGGGTAGTGGTTTTGTTGTTTAAATTAAATTGATTTTGTTTCCCCAAGTCAGGTTTGTTTATTGCCCATGACCATAATTGGTATGTAAGCCCTCCCTGTACTTTATCTTGACCCTTTAGAATTTTGTTGCATTTTCTCCTTCCTGGAGTTTTGGGGTGGCTACATGGTGCCTAGTTGCCAACTGTGTCTAAAACATGACACCCACTCAGTTGTGCCCCATGGCCCCCATCCTCCCAGAGCTGGCATGTGCCATTCAGCCCAGGGCATGAAGCAGCTTGTCTTGTTTGATTCATTCTGAGCCTCCTCCTGAACGGGAAGCTCTTGCATGGGGATACACGTGAGCTCCTGGCCGCTAGAGTACCTGGCAGGTGTGCTGCGCACAAGGCTTCCCATCTCTGAATTTCTCGTGGGTTTTGTGCAGTTGCTGCCCATCAGTGAACTGAAGCTGGAGACCACTGTGCAGATGGGCTGACACCAGGGTCTGTGCTTTCCCGTGCCTGATGTGACTGTACCTGTGACTACCACAGTTCGTATATCCTTTTGTCACTCACTATAATATTGAGGACAGAGGTTTTCAAGAGATGTTGGGGACATTTTACAGGGATGACATTTGAGCAAAAGCGCATTATTAGGAAAAAGTGGAGCAGTTACCTAATTAACAAAGTTATCCAACATTGTAAGAAAGCTTGAGAGTTGTTGTAGGAATACTGTGCCAATTGCCATTATTTTCCAAAAAACGCAGACCTGCTGTTATTCACCACAGATCCTGCTATCTGTACTAACACCGAAGGAACTGTCAGGTGTCAGTGGAATTTCTCAGCATTCATAATCCACATGAATTTCTGCACCACTCCTATTTTCCCTCAGTGTCTTTTAGACACTGCTTTCTTTGCCAGCAACACCTTGTTCTGACAGTCTCTCTCTGAAACACCCTCACTCTCGCTAGCACCATGCCCTGCCTGAGGTCCATACAAACCCATTCCTAAGTCACTTTAAGCACCTCATTCTGTCTCTCAGTCCTCTGCTGTAGCCTGAGGCTGCCTCTTCTCACAGCAGCTGGTGCGCTAGGGGAGTAAAAGCTCAGTGCAGTAACACCTTTTGTTTGCTGAACATCCTAATGTCCCTAAGATTCCCTGAACATTGATTGTATACTACCTTTACCAAGCTGCTAATAAAAGCTGAATATAGAAACTGGACGCATAAAAATAAAACCAGGTTTTACTTTGCAGAAACAAACCACAAGCTCTCTTAACTGACCTGTATTCGTAAAGCAGCTGAGTAATACAGCTTTGCAAGAGCTGCTTGTAAACATCCTCCCCAAGAGACATAAAAAGACACAAACGCTACAAGAAAACAGTGTGTTGCATCTAAGAAGCAGCCTAAGGCTCTTGACAAAGCTTTGCCTCAAAGTTTTGCCCAGCGTACTCAACGAGCGCTGTGTAGCACCCTGCTATCTTCAAGGGTGCTGCAGAATGGCCTTGCATGTCTTTCTGGTTGGTCTGAGCCTGTCTTGTCCAGCCAGTGCATGTGAAAAAACTATGCTTTCTCATTTGAAAGAAATTGAGAAATTATCACGTGGGCTCAAATTCCCGGTCCTGGCTTGGTTGACAACATTTCGCCCTTTTATGAACTGTGCCACAAATTGCTCTCATGACAGGACACCAGTAACCAGGGGTTTATCTCTGGTAGGATTCCATCTCATGCTCAAAATTCAGGCCAGTACTTGCATCAGTAGCAGGCTTAGTGTTAACGGATTTATTTTAATATTTCACAATAAATGTCTTCTCTATATATTTGTCAGTACTGAAGGAAAGGAGTACAAAAATATAATATTTACAGAATAGTATAAATGTTTATTTTTCTTTGTGATTTATCTGACTTATTTGTACAATATAGAAAAGTGTATTCTTTGAATAGGTCTAGTAAATATAAATTTAAATTTTGTACTTTCAGATGTAAACAGAACTAGAAAATGAACTCTTGCCCCATTCCCAATTATTTTATGTAATTGGGTGAGCTTGACTGTAAATCTTGTCCAGCAGTTTGATGCAAGTGACTAAGGAAGTACAAAAAAACAATTCACACATTCTACACTATGGAGAGAGGAGAGAGGAATCTGAGCTTAATATTCGAGAAAGCTTGTTCAAAACAAAATAGAAGAACTAAGAGCATTTGATTGCACCTTCAAAGTCTTTACAAGCAAAATATTCTCAAGCAATGCCATCATACATAATTACAACTGTAATCTAAATTTCACAAGTGTTTTTGCACACTATATAAATACACATCACAAAAGGTGCAATTTAGAGTAAGACATGGAATATATACAAAATTGACATGGATTGAAGTCTAAAAAGAAGGCATATTGCAATCTGAAAAATAACATAAGTAGGTATTACTTTATTCACTTAGACTAATTTACATTTATACAAATCTTACTGGACATACTATATTAGCTCACTAGAAGTAAACTGAAGATCTGCACTATCTACATGTAAAGTTACTGCACTGATGTTTTAGCAAATCCAAGTGCTAATATGAAAAAAAAAGGCATTTACTTACATGAGAGGTGGATTCCCTTTTCAGAGCTCTGCACAAATATACTTGCTATTTATGCTCAGGGAGATGTTAGTAGCAGACTGGGCCCTTCAGATAGTGACTGACAGATCAAACCTTGTCTGCAATGGCCGCTCAGTGGATCTGCCATGTTGCTGGCTGTCTTCCAGGCCCTCTGTGCCCCCGAGGCATTTAGAGGAGGCACCAGAGAAGGGTTGAGGACTAAAGGCTTTCCACTCCGTGCACAGGACTGTCGGGTGAAGACAGGAGTGGAAGCATTCTCCCATCCTATTGCCGTCACACATGTAGGCACTTAGCTCTTCTGCTGGTTTACCTAGCCCCTACCATTCCCCAGCCTGGCCCTGCTAGAAAACCTGGAGTAAGAGCTCTGCTACATTTCTTTGTATTTACAGTTTACACAAGGAATACAAAATCCCTTTTGGAAAAACCTCACTAGTTCAGGCTGCAGGGAGACAGGTAATAAAAACACCTATGATTAAACATAGTTATTGACGTTCACAGTAGGTAACCTACCAGGTTAGTTTTGTAAATGTGATCTGATTGCCTGTAACAAATACTGAAAAAAATCCCCTGCTCTAGTCTATACACAACTACAGTTGATTCCCCCGCCCGCCCCCACTTTGTATAAAAGGATCCATGCATCTGTTTTAGTAGCAATCCTGATTCTGTGCTAGTATCCTCTCTGATCATGGCTTTCACGATCAATTTAAAAAAAC
>NW_010403185.1:21360-40360 GCF_000710305.1 Buceros rhinoceros silvestris | reverse complement strand
GTGCTAGTATCCTCTCTGATCATGGCTTTCATGATCAGTTTAAAAAAAAAGCCTTACATCAAGTAAATTGCCAACATACAGAGAAGCAACATCCTGAAGGCCCACAACCAGGCTGAACATGATCCCTACCTGAGTTTGCAAGTTGATTTGGATGCAGATTGTCTTGAGCCCTCAGTAAGACAACTGTGGTTCCACCATCTCCCATGACCTCAGCTTCTTAGACTTAAAAACAATTTTCCAGGGTCTCAGCTTGATCCTAGAAAAAAAAAGACTGCACAGCCCTACCTCCAATGAGGGATCAAGCTGCTGCAGATTTCTGAAAAACCAAGTTTCACCTAAGCAATAGTATCCATCTGCTGCACACTTAGGTAACAATGTACACTGGGCAGACAGTCCGTTGTCATGGTGTGGCTGACTTCCTCACTTCTGAGGACAAGCCACAGTCTTAGCTGTAAAGTTCCAGCTTAAGAAACATCTGAGCTCTCAGTCACATTCCTATAAAAAAAAATTTCATTAATTCCATTTGCCTAAACTCCTAGCGAGATTCTCTACTACTTGCCCAACGCTAAATCTGCAAGCAACCCCTCTGTATTAATGCCTGTGTATTTCACAATGCTCCGTGCACTAAACGAACGTGCTGTGTCAGGTCCTAAATACAAGTACTTCCATTCAGATACTCATTCTTACACACTTTGTTTCAGAACTACCTTGATACACTGATACCTGCTTCTTATGGGCCTGTCACCAAAATCACCACTTAGCTGTGACATCACCTGTGTTTTCCTGCATGCACAAAGTGATGCAACTCCATACACTGTAAATAATAAATATTATAATACTTTACATATGCCCTTCAGGTAATTATTCTGCAGGAAAGGGGAGAACACATCTAATTTTTAAGAAACCCAAGGTAAGAGCTGTGCATCAGGAAGAAGAATTGACCTTTAGGCATTGTCTTAAGTAGAAGTGGATTTAGCTAAGATTTAAAAGTCTCTACATCTTGTTATAAAATATTTTGTTTCAATCTCACACAGGTCAATTTACAACAAGCACCAAATTAACAATTATTAAGTCCTTAGGCCAAACCAAAGTGTCCCTGTGCCTTAACTCTTCTGTTCAGTTCACTTCATTGTGGTTCATGTGCACGAGTCAGCAGTTCATGGCACAAGGGTCACTTTTGGACTTCCCTGCAGAGTTAATAACTCTCATCAAACAGCGTCCAAACTCCTCCAGGATCATGCGTTCTGCTGCAGCTTTTGACTTGCCCATTTTCTCCGCTTGCTCTGCCTGTGCAAGAAGGCATTCACAGGTTGCATCAGCTACCTCCTTGGTTACAAATGTAAAGGGCAGCCTGAAACAAAGAAAGATCCACTCACTCTCAGCAAAAACACACAACGCTCCTAGCTCCTAGGGCTGGGCAACTTTTTAGTACAAGGACTGATGAGACTTCACCTGTCCCATTGCTTCCAAGAGCCTTTACACAACCAACAGGGAGTGAATAAGCCATAGTTACTGTCAAATGAACTGGTGGGCTGTTGAGCTTTGATGCCTGCTTCCATTGATGTACATTTTGAAATAGACTTTGAAATGCCCAAGTACATAGAACAATTATCCAGCTTTTACTATAAGGACAGCTCAAGGATTACATCCTCTTAGTAAATGGGACGCTTGTACTTCATGCTTTCTTTAAGCACATGGGCTACCATGAGAAGACAATGCTTAGTTATGTGCCTGAATACAGCCATGCTTGGAATACCCTAGGTTCCACTGAAAGCACAGCTGTGTGACCAAAAGGCTCCATTCCCCTGAATGCTCCTGCTTCTGTAGCTTACACGGATAACATTCAAAGATGACAGGGACATACCTGTCACACATCAGAAAAAACATGTTAGAGCAAACTGAAACAGGGTGCTGCATTAACTTACTTCCCACCACTACTGCTGAGTACTGGTGTTGGCCTCGTCAGCAAATCTGAGATCTGGGAAGATAACTTTGTCTTTGCAGCAGTCTGCTGCTGGACTCTAACTTCTGCAGCATCTGCTAAATGCATCAATGTCTTTCGCTCCGGGCTTTCTTCAAAATTTTTACAGCCAATGCATTTGCATATGGAAGAACACATGATTTTTGCCTGCAAGAAACAAAAATCCATGAGAAACCTGTTGCAAACTTGACTCCCTTTATGACACATCACAACAAAAAGCTCTTGTTTCAAACTCCTATCAACGAGCCACCAGAAGAAACCCTGAAGATTTTCTCTCTAAATTCTCACCTCAAAATGAGATGCCTTCCCAGAACATACGCTTGAATCAAATACAAATCAGTGATTTCCCATGCATCCCTTCCTTAACCAACCTACTGTTTCTGGTGAAATTTAGGTGGTTGAGCAATGAGAGAGGTCAGTCTACTGCTGTATCTATAACCATAGAGTGATCAGTTAGCTGATGCAACAACTTTTGCTTTTGACTCCCACAGACATGTTCTATCCCAGAAAGCCTGTGGGATGCTGCTTCAACTTCTCCTAGGGACTTGGTTCTGTAGATTTCTTTAGGAAATACTGCTCTTCGGTAAAGGACAAATCCAAGACTAAGGTCAAAGTTGACACCTGATTTAAAATTAAACCTATATAAACAGAAGTGATCAATTTTGCCTTACACGTGGCTTTCTACATGCAAACTGCTGGAAGAAGCAGTAACGTTACAGCAACAGAAAAGAAGAGCAAACATTATAGCAACAGAAAGAAAGCAACAACACAAATCAGAAGTTGCAACACTAAAGGGAAAAAGCCAGTATCTTTAAGATGAGATAATGGTTCATACCTCATAACATTCGCAGTAGTTTTTGAGACATCCCGAGCGTTTACAGTTACACCCTTTGCTGTGTCTCCGATCTGATTCTCCTTCTTTTCCTTTCCCTATTTTGGGCTTGAAGGCTTCAGGGTTTCTGTCAAGGCAGGCCTGTCAGTGCAGACCCAAAGGGTTAGTCACTACACGCGGGGAGCAGAATTTAGAGGTGCAATAAAAACTTAAGCCTTGCACATGTGGGAAGAGATCACAGCATTATACACACACTCTGCCCTACACTGTAGCTTCAGAAGAGAAACTGAACGGCTTCCATTCCAGAAGCAGGGGAAGAGGGCCCTTACCTTTATTGCTTTCTGCCTATCATTTTCATGTTCAAGGTTGTTATAACAATTTGTACAGTTGCAGTTATTGCAGAATTCACCATTTGCAAAACAATCACAGTACCTGAAACAGAAGATGCAGAAGGCATTTGTAAACATGACCATTACATTGGCGTTAGTCCTGATGCAGTAGCCTAAGTTTATAGTCTGATGATATGCACATACACCAATAAGGATAAGGGTCACCCTATGCTCAACTCTACATGCAGAAGTGGTATCAGCCTCACTGCAAGGCCTAATTCCTCTTCAGTAAGTCTAGTTGCTGTCTAAAGACAAGTATAGCTCAAGGGTGTCTGTCTGAGCTGATGTTTACGTAGTACAGGTCCTCATAGAAAGCTAAGTTAACGAGACTTTTTGCTAGGGCGACTCCTTGGTGGTTGACCCACATTTTGAGGGTCATCCTGCCACAGCCACCTCATAGCCTGTTCTTGACCCATTCAGTTCAAGTCAAGCCTTTAGGAGCTCTCACACAGCCAAAACAAAAGGCAAGCAATTGGAGTGCAAATCAATAGGCAAACCGACTAATAACACAACAGGCCTTTCTTCTTTAGTTTTGCCCATAAGCTGCTTGCAGCTGTGAATGGAGGCAGAGCTCACTAAAGCAGGAATAGAATAATAGAAAAGGAATAACATGTGGTATACCTCCTAGGCTTTGAAGCACAGGTAACTAGGGAAAGGATCTGAGTGAGGATAAAGCTGTAGTTCCCAGAGACTTTTTAAAGGGAGAAGTACGTGAATAAAAAGCAGAAAACATTGACAGGCAAAGCCAATCACATTGCCATACTTCTTACGTACCTCTACTACCTCCCACCAAAATCAAGATCTCACCATCCCACAGATCTGATACATGGAAGCACCACATTCACCCCCAGCTCAAACAAGGCATTGGGCCATGACAAACTCTGGCACGTTCCAACACTTCCAGTATCTGGTTGTCTGTATCTGTAACTGCTGATTGTCTTCGGTTGCTTTTCAAATCTTGCTGGGAGTGTAAGTTCATTTTTAGGAGCCTAAAACCCCTTGCAAAACTGGCTTCCTGTGGCTTGCCCAGAATAACATTGCAAGAACTTGATTAGGGTTGCTCTGGCGTCCACTACAACTGGCTGAAATGCCTTTTGGGGATTTTTAGTGTCCTGGAAGGTCCCAGGGATAAACTACTCCAAAATCTTTTACAACTTATAATAGCTTTCATTTCTGTCCTGATTAAAATTCAGCAGTGGAATGGTCCTGGTTTCTAAAACAAACAGCACTAGCACCAACCCAGTGCCTCAGTGAGCCAATTACTTCTCCTGAGTTCTCTTCTTTGTAGAATAGGCTAAGTGCTTACCTTCAACATTCATCTGGGAAAAAGCAACTCCCCTTCCAGATAGGAAGTTTTACTAGTGAGAAAGAAACTTTGCCAGAGTGAATGAGCCATTTGCTCTCCACCAAAGCCTAGCCATTTAAAGATACAATTACAGTAATTTACAAGAAATGTTTGATTCCAAACAGCACTCTGATGATGCAAAGCATCAACAGCAATGCCATTAGTCTCTCAGAATTTCTAAAGCATTAATGCCCCAAAGACTTAGTGGAAAACTCTAAACATCTAACATGCATTTGGCACTGTGAAGTCAGTCATGTATGTTGTAAAACATACGAAAAAACAACTACATATCTTCCCAATTACCATGTCTTCTATGCAACAGACAATTTTGAGGCTAGGAAGCACAAGGCACCTCCTCACATGGAGTTGTGATGCATTACACGAAAACAAACCCAAACTGAAAAGTTTAAACACACTTCTTAACTTGGGTTCGTATACAGTTGTATCACTTTTTTCTCTTTGAGTAGCACACCACTGATTTCTTCTTCATTATCTAGAATTAAGGGAACTACAGACTAATTTCAGTATCTCCTCCTGTTATTGGCTCCAAATCAGTAAACTGACTTTGCCTCAAGGGAAAGAAACATAGCATCTCCTTAGCTTAAAATGTTTTTATGTCAAATTCTTACAAACACACCAAATGGAATAGCAAAATATCTCGTAAGTATGAGCAAGACTCAGACCTATCAGTGAAGAATTACTTGTCTATTCAGCCACTTGAAAAATTGGGCTGTGTATCTTAAGTACTCGATACAGCATGACACTTAACTGAAGTATAGCAGATGCCCACTGGGATGTCATTTCACTCATAGCAACAACAACACAACCACAGCTGCCGAGTGGAATTGGCTCCGCCACACAACAAGGTTGCAAAGTTAGAAATTTATAATCAGTTGGGATCCATATCGCTCACAGGAGTTGCAAGAATTATACAGGCACTGCCTATACCAACAGCAACCTTAAATTAGCATCTAGACATAACATTTCTCATACTTAAAAACATTATATTCTGATTCTTCTAATAAATTTGTGATGTCAAAAACAAGGCTTAAAACCCCCCCAAACCCAAGCTGTACTTACAATTTCAAACACAGAGACTTAGTACAATTGCAAGGCTTCCTGGGGCGATTTGCAGATTCAGAAGGAATTATTCTGTGGAGCAAAATCCAGTGCATTTATATACACAAATACTGTTTTATTAGTGTCTTCCTATTTTAAATTCAAGGAAATAGCTCATAATAAAAACTTAAAAATAAATCTTTATATTCCCCTTGCATTAGGTTTTTGGGTGACCGCCTTTAATTAACTATTATATACAGTGCCTTTCGAGCCCGAAAAGAGCTGGGTTATTTGCTGCAAATCTGGCTGCTGGGTTAAAGTAGAATGAGGCTTCAAGATAAAGAAAGCATCATAACTAAAAACTGGAATCAAGAACCAGCAGTTCAGTACTCCTCCACACGCAGGGGGGCTAGATCCAACCAAGGTTCACAAAACATGATTGTGCCTTTCCCTTTGTTCTAGCAGCAAATAATGATAATAAAGAAGTCAAGACATTATATTCAGTTTATAATTTTATATCAGACACAGTCTTTAGCTGCTCTTAAAACTCAGATTTTATGTCACTAATCACTATCTAGCACTTTCTGCACGAAATACCAGGGAGATTAAATCAAACCCATTTGTTTGAACAGCTGCATCTGGATTTAGGATTAGTTTTCATCAGCTGAGGTTACAGCAACAAAAAGCACCTTGGCATTTACCATTTCCAGCAAACAATAACACAAAAGAACTGTTGCAGAATAGGTAAGCCTGCTGGACTGGCAAAGAGAAAATAGATGCTAGCTGTTGTTTTCATCCTTAAAGGAAAAATACAAGACTGGAAAAAACTGAAAGCCTCCTGTCAGGATCCATTTTGGGCTTTAGTTCCATTTTGCTGTTTGCCTGGATTTATGCGTGTGTTAAGCATCTAGCTCTTATATCACTGAGTTCCTCTTTCCTGCATGTTGAGGAACAGCTGAAGCATGTAGCATCAGGTGCTGATGCAAAATGAAGGAGGGCTTTCAGGTCAACTTTCTCTTACACGAGTTCAAAAAACAGAAATGAAAACACAGTTTTGATCAAGAGCCTGGCTCAGTGTTCACACAGATCCATGTCTTTAGTCAGAGGTAACAAACACACCACAGTATACTTGATTTCCTTGGAAAATCCCCCAAACCAAACTCCAGCTCCCACCTTTCCTTGTAATGGGACTGAAAAAAGCTGCTCTTTTAGCAGCCTATATTGCAGGCTAGTTGGTTGGTTTGGTTCTTCACCTCCCCCTCCCGAAACACTGACCCACTCACCCATTGAATGGTAGCCGTGCTTGGGACTGGATACTAGATGTCCCTGTAAAGCCAGTGTTGCTTGCTATAGATACATATGATGACTGTTGCAGCTAACAAAACAAAAAGGTTAATGTGTAACATAAAATTATACACAAGAGGATGCACAGCTAGACTTTTAATTAGCTTTCCAGACATTGTTACAAAAATAATATGCTTGTGAGCACAGTTTTAGACATTTGTAGAAGTTGGACCAAGCAGCAACATCCTGCCTCTATACTTAGCACAAAAATATTTTAGATTATACTCTTGTTCTCTATTACAATGTCGACAGCCGTACAGATAACACAGAGGCTATACACAGAAATGTTCAGACCACAAACAGTTCCACCTTCTAAAACCGTGCTTATTTTTCCCTTTCTTTTCCTAAGTAACTGTGCCCCTAACAAAGCAGGATCACCTCCTGCACAAATAACTTTTAATATCTTCCTTAATATACAAGCCACTTATTACAGAATTAAATAAAAGCAAGTAAAATTATTTACATGCCAACTTCTCTGTGTACCTGGACCTACAGTTTATTTTTCTCACTAAAAACCCCAAATCTCCTAAGAACCTGTTCCAAACAACAGTGTTTTGGGCTACTTTCTTTTGTATTACCTACACACAGCCATGTTTTCCTGCTTGGGACCGGTTCTGAAGACAGATTGACCCATAACAAGATATGGACCTACTAGGGCCAGGCCAAAGGGGACAGATTGTATCCACAACACAAAACCTCTAAGGAGAGGTCCAGCAAATGGTATTATTTAGTTTAAGGAAAGTTTTGTGGAAGTGGACTGGAAGGACATAGTCAGAATCTTCAGGGTCAAACTGCAGCTGTGACAAAAGTAGAAGAGAACCAGGTATGAGGCTGGTACCAGTAATGCCACGAGCTGTAAGAGTCCTTGTCTGTACAGACTGGCCAGTCAGCCTTCATCAGAATGTTTAATTTATTATCCTTTTCACTCTGAATGTTGGTCAGATCTTGGCAGAGACGAAAACACTAAACTTGAGCTGGTGTGACTGGTACCACTTGCTCCTGTTAATGTGGTTAGAATAACTAACACTAGTTTATAATGCAAGCAGCCATTCTCTGTGACCGAACGGGTCACATATTCATTCCCTTTCCCCTCGTTATCAGGTCCCGAAGTTCCTGCAAACCAAGTAGACAAACAAAACAGATTTCTTCTTTCTCTCACTACTGGCCTCAAGATTCCTGGGCACCAGGCTGATTATTCCCTTCCTTACCGGCCATGAAAGTCTCAGGCACCCGGTGGTGGTGATGACCCTGTCACCGAACAAGGAAGTGTAACCTCACACAAAGCACCGTGTATAAAAAAATCAAGCAGTTACAAGTCTTAAGTGAGGAACTTGGACTGGAACTACTGCTGGATGGTGAGACCTGAGACTCCCCCAGGAGCAGGGACTCCAAGGACTGAGTGACTTGTATTCTTCTAAACGATTTTCAAGTCATTTCTGATTGTTATATCGATAAAGCAAACCGTGATTTAAGATGTGACGCAATCTACGCAGGACCTAGGTAATTAGAAATCATAAGTTAAATTTTATTATAAATTCTGTACTATGCTTCTTACAAAATTGTGCTACGCTACTTATAAAATTGTACTACACTGATTCTGCTTATATAAATCCTGTGCTATTCTGATTATATATTCTATGCTACGTTAATTTAAAAAATGCTGTTAAGAAAATAAAGCTTTAGTTGCAACTACAATTTAGTGTCATCATCATCCCAAACATCTCTAAAACAAACTGCCTGTCCTCTTAGTGTCAGGTGACAGCTAGGGAGCAAGACCCTTTAAGATGAAGGCAGTATGTTCCACAACAGCACTATTTCCTTATTTATCTCTGAATTGACACCATACCTGTGTGACATACTGAGCTGGAAGGACTGCGTACCCGACGTTTCCTGTGCCAGGTGCTGGTGCCAGTACAGTGCCTGGTGGGAGGTTGGTGAGGTTGGGCTGAATCTGTGGCAGTGGAGCGGCTGGCATAATAAGTCTTTGTTGGGGCTGACTAGTAGTCACTATCTGGGAAGTTGGGTTGATGGGTTTGGGCACCACCTGGAGAGAAAAGAGGTCTTTATGAAATCATTGTGTTGTTGATTCAGAATGCACTTTTATTAATAGAACATTTCATTACAGTGCTGAAACTGGACTTTTTTTTTTTCCATTCAGACAAAATAAGTCAGTAACATGCCTTTTGCACTTAGGCTTACCTGTTTCACAGTCTGTGCTGGCACTATGGGAACAGACATCCGCACTGGGGTCGCGTTCACCACCACCGGCTTTGCTAGTATCAAGAAACAACATCACATTAACACACATTGGAGGTCCATGGTTCAGTTCTCCAGAATTGCTCATGCACATAATGCAAATATACTTAACACTGTAACTATGCACTGAGATTCATTGACTGAACTCATGGCATATGACACTTGCCTAAAGAACACCTCTGCAAACAGGTATTTGGCAAAAGAGTGTGTGCACACAGAATCACAGAATCATCATCCGGCCGGAAGAGACCTCAAAGATCATCGAGTCCAACCGTTACCCTTACACTGCCAGGGTCCCTACACCATGTCCCTCAACACCAGATCCACACGTTTCACAGCAATGGCTTAAAAAACAGCTTGCTCCTCTGGACACTGGATATCCCTTGGCAAGCGGAGAATAGAAAAACCACAGCTTGGTTTGAAATCTTATTCCATCACAGCTCTGAAAAGCATGGACAGAAACCAGCAGAAACATCTGGTACTTCTAAAGCATTTTACATGGAAGGATCTTCATGTTGCAGGAGTTTTGGGAATATGTTTGTAGGCTGTACCGAGTTCACACTTTTCATACAGAGGATCTGGGACTTGCCACGAGTCACCCACAAAGCTGGTAAACTAGGGAAAAGCAACCTAAAATGCTCCAAGGATTCAGGCCCAACTAGACAGCAATTTGACACAGAGGAACATTTCCACATACAAATCAGGAGGTAGGTAACAACAGAATATAAAATTTATAGGAGTCTACCATAAAACCAAGTACATCTGGCAGTCTTGATAGATCTCTATTACGTACCCATTTTAATCCTTACAAAACAAACATGAAAAAAACAAGAAAAACTTACTCAGCACCAGTACTTACACTGTTGAAGAGGCTGTGTATTCGTACTGGGATTTTGACTGGCTGATGGGGTTGAACTATTGGCTGTTGTGGCAGTAACAAGTCTGACGTAATGGAACTTGCTTCCAGGTACCTGAATCTGCTGAACATTGGGTGCAGTTGCCAAAGGAATAATTGTCTTAAATTGAGAGGTACCCACTCCTCCGACAGTAATGGTCTGCACTGCTGATTTCACAGCCTGTTAAGCCAACACAGACAGCATAAAGTTACTTACACAAAGGCAGAAAGAATTGTGATTGTTCCTTAATTTGTTAGTGAGCAACTCTTTAATCCATTTGTATCCTTGAGAAACAAGTCAGTTATCCCTATTTTTGCTTTTTAAAGTAAAACAGATGAAAAGATATTAAATGCCTACCAACAGCTCAGAGAAAACTCAGTTCCATTTTCAATGCTCTACACCAAACACTAGAGTAAACTAATATTTACACAAGTAGGGTGACTCAGTCCACTTGCCCAGATACGCTGTCTGCCAAAACCACTCCAGGTGACTGCAGAGAACATTGCCAGTTTGTGTTCAAAATCAAGCCGTGAACAAAACTAGAAATATTCCTACTAACAAAAACACATGGTACGAACTTGCTGTGCTGGACTGCAGCATGATTTATCTCTGTATGTACAGATACACCCTGTTAAGACAGTTTGCGATTAAAACACAGAAACCACTGTGCAGTCCCTGAAAAAGAAATGGAATAGAGTCCATAAACTCATAGCTGAAGACATCAGAGACTGGCACAATCTCAGAAATGAAAGAAGCAAGAACAGTGAAGAGGAACAAACAAGTTTATTAAGAAGAAAGCAAAAAAGGGAGAGAAAGGGAGTCTGGCAGTCCTGTGCTACCTCACAGCCGGTACATCTGGAATTTGCAATTTATCTCAATCTACAATTATCTACAATCTCCAATTTATCTCAATCTACAAACTGATACCATGTGCTTACTGTATTTACACACATTCATAAGTCTACCAGTTTGAAAACAGCATCTTTTTCTAGCCTTGACGACAACTCAAACCTTGGTTTATTCTTTCTTTTTCTCCTTCCACCTAACTTCTTTCGGACCTCACTTTTTATTCTCAGTATGCTTTAATACTGTTAGTATTAAATTTGGCTGATAGCATGATGCAATTTCTTAATAGAACATTTTCTCAGCTCCCCAGCTTTCAGCAACCACATGAATGAAATCTCAATTTGCACATATTTCACTGGAACTAGAAGCCTGGTCTTTTAGAAGAAGGTGTTTTCTTGGGCATTTTTTTAACGTACTGAAACCTCAATAACACAGAGTAAGAACTGTCTGCAAGCACAATGACAGCCTAAGTGTTATCACAGAAAGACCAGCATGGGCAGAGTTCCCTCTAGCACGCAAATTAGTGGCTGTCATTCAAGGACAACTGGGAAAATTGTAAAATTCAAGTGATGGTTCTTCTAAAGCATTTCTTCTAATGGCATGTTCTTAGACAGGTGAAACCCTTTGTGTTGTGTCAGATAGCTTCGGATCAGAACTCACTATGTATATCACAGAGCTATCTCTCTTTTGTTACTTAGGTTGCTTGCATAGAGTGACAACCCTTTAACAACTGTTCCAGAAAGACAATTTGCCATTTAACATTAAGATAGAAAAAGATTCACTCAAAAGAGGAAAAAAATAAGACATGTAATTTGTAAGAAAGGTCAGTTTTGTCTTGTCATTTGTTAATGCAAATCAATTTATCAAAGCTATTATGGAAATCCTTGATATCTTCTAGAAAAGAGACACGGGAAATTAATAACTTCTAATTCTGTAGATCTCAGACCACAGTGTCTTGGTTATGCAGACCTCTAGCACAGGAATATGAACTCTACTGTTGCAAACCTCAGAAACACCTGGGAGGCAGCCCATACTAGCGCACAGAACCACTGGTAGTAGAACCACTTAAAAAATTCTTCCTCATGTCATGGAGAACCTTTCAGGTGAGCTGGGAGATTCAGTTTACAGAGACGAAAACGAGTACCAAGAAGGGCTTTACAGGCTGGAAAGCAGCTTTCTAACAGCATGCCCTTGTATGAGCTTGCAACGGTTTGCACCCCTCGACTGAAGAAGCAGGTGCTCCTCAGGGAGTATTCTTGCGCAAACACCATTACAAGAACATCTTGGGACTGACCACTGAACCACTGCAGTTCAAGACTCCAGTTTCCTGCAAGCGATGAAACAAAGACATGCTAGAAGACAAAAGGAAATTTAGGCTGTACCTGGGCGGTTGTTTGGCTGACTATAGCCTTCCCAGGGGAAGAGGGTGCTGACTGTTGCACTGTGAGGATCTGCTGTCCTAATGCAACATTCAGTGGGACACCCACTGTCTTCTGAGGGGAGTTGGGAGGCTGAGAGGCCACTGACACCACTGTTAGCTGCTTGGCAAAACAAAGCAGGTTAAATCTCAACACCAGATAAAAGACCCTGCACATACACATTCCCCTCCTCATGAAAGTTATTTTTCCCCACCACTGTAAAGAGCTCTTTCTCTGAACAAGGGTGCTGTATTCAAACATAACTCACACAGGCCTGACCATGTAACAACGGCACATAGACACATTAGAAACTTCAAGGCACTGCTGGTTTTCAGCACCAAAAGATCCCTGCAGAAAGCTAGCACAGCTTCTGTTTTTTCTTTGTTTGTTTGGGACATTTTAAGGAAACCAGTCCACTAAAGACTGAGCATTGTTCAGGATGATTTTTTCTGAATAAGACCTTTATAATCGGTACCATGACTATTTCATCACGAATGGAAAATTTAAAGGAGAGCTGTGGAAAAAAAAAATTCTCACCTTACACTTCTGATTCAGCCAAAGCATAGGATCATCAGTATTTTCAAATCTACTTTCCAGATTCCTGTAGAGATCCAGTCTTCTGACCACACTACTGCAGAGTGTAGTGTTTGAATACTCTAGTCTATACAGCCACACCTCTTCCAAGGTTGGTTTTCTATTTTTTGTTCTAAACTTTCTTCATGTTTTAAAAAAATCTCCTGATCTTTGAAACAATTTGCTTCTAAAAGATATTTAGAATTACTTATCCACAGTAAATTTAAGATGTAACCCTAAGGAGTCTTTTCCCCCCCACTCATTGTTAATTCTAGATTTTTTTTTTTTTTCACTTCTTCCTCAGATTACTTCCCTCACTAATAATTCTCAAAGATAAATCCTTCACTCCAATTGCATAACATTACATAGCTAAAGCACGGCCAAGCTAAGAGAATTCTTTACTCTTACATCAGATTTTATACGTGATATTTAGTTTGTATGCACTACGCATCTTGCCTCGCCCCCCCGCTTACCTTCTCCAGCAATATTCCTCTTTTAAAAATAAAGTCAAGTCTAAAATGCAAGCGTCACCTTGACGCTTCTGTAACACCGCTTACGATGGACGAGTTACCTTTTCTACCTATCGCCCACCTGTGCCTATCTCAAGCCCTGTGTTTGTCAAGGACCGCTGCAAATCTCATTTACTTCAGATGTGATTAGGGAAGACTAAATTATCTATGCTGTAGCAGATAGTTGATGTAGCAGCCTGTTGATGTTTCATGAAGGCATTAAAAAAATACTGTTTGAGCACTTGGCTAAGAGAGAATAGAATGGACGCTTAGGGAACAGCAAGAAATGGCAGGACTGGGAAACAAATGCAGTAATGCATATTTAGTTAAAACCACAGTAAGGTAGCCAATTGCAAAAAGCCTAGCTTAGGCCATTACTCCAGAGCATCGTGATAAGCGATAGAGACTCTGGATCGGTGGGATCATAAAGAGCTTGTAGCAAAGACACAGAGACCTCACACCACTGTGCAGGAAGGATAGAAGGCTGCAGCCAGAACCAGGTCCTTACCTTATTAGGGGATTTGAGTGGTGAGATAGGTATTTTATTTGGTGTCTGTTGTGTTGTTGTACTCAGTGATGATCCTATGACTCCGCTTTCAGAGATCGTTATTGCCTTTGGTGGTGTTCCTGGAGCAGACTGTGAAAGAACTCTACCTACAAACAATGAAGATACCATCAGCTCAGATTATCCCTCTTTATACTAACTTTTAAAGCAAAGATGTCCCTACATATTGTGCAATTGATCCCCACTTCTGAGAGTGCATTACCTTGTAATAAGGACATTGGTATTCTTTAAGTCAGATTTAGCAACAAAGGAAAAAATAATTGGCATTATTTCAAATAAAAAGACAGGTTTAATCAGGCTTAAAAAAGTTGAAATGTACATTCAGCTTTCCATGACATCCAGCTGAAAATTCTTTAAAACCAGGACAGCATCCTGAGGCACGCAGCCCTCCAATACACCTGCACTGCGCACAAACACCCACTCAGCTTGCAGTTTTCTAGGAATTTCCTGGGCTGCTACCAACGTACAGAGAAACTGAGCATCTGTGGGAGGCTCCTTCCTTATAAAATCTCAGCCATCAGAAATAAGCTGTGTTACAGCGACCAAGAAAAAGGCTCAGCTCTGAGTTGTTTTTTTTTGTCTTCTCTGTGTTGGTGGTTTTGTTTGTTTTCACTGCCTAACAGAAACGTATGACACTCCAGTGAAAATATGAGTGGTGGTGTAACTCTACAAAATATCTGCTTTTACAATGGCAAAAACTGTTAAATATCAAAACCAGCAGCTCCAAATCACGAAATCAGTGTTAGAAATATTGCAAAAGTCCCAGAGTGGAAAATTGATTTTTTCTTTCCTTATTTTTTTTTAAATATTTCTAAGTTTCTTTCCAAAGAGTGCTTGACCGCGGAGCTTTCCTCTGCTGCACTTCGGCTCAGACTCATTTCTGTCATAGCTTCTGTCACCCATTCTCTTGTACTACGTTTATCACAATACGAAACAAACACACACCAGCATAACTTTTCCACCCAAAACCAACCAATGGCATGACAATTAAATTAACTGGAATTAACAAGAAAAAACATCATCCTCGTGGAAAGCTGCCTTCCTCTGAGGTCTACATGCTGGCATCAGCTGCCTAAATAGAATCTGGGTGCTTATACTGATTTACAATTCCCACCTCAGTTTGCACAAAAATTCCCAGACAATTAAAAATATCTATCAGATCCATAAAAACACGCATACAAAAATCAAAACACAACACACAAACGTTACACTTTTCCCAAAGTGATGCCAACCTCGCAAAGCCGGTACGCTGTGTTGGCTGTTTGAAATGTTTAAAAAGACTTCCCTCTCAATTAGGTTCACCTCCCAGTGATGCTTCTCTCACAGGCTCAGGAACAGGTACTCGAGATTTTCCAACATACTGAATTAAAAGCTGGAAGTTTATTTTGTAACATATCTGCTTGTCAGTATTATGTAGGTATGTTTTGATCTGGACATCTGCCTTCATTCTCGAGGCAGCAAACTTAAAAAGATGCTCTTGGTAATATTATTTTTGTTGGTTCCTTACCATTCACCGGTCTTCAAGTACTGCCAGATGAAAATGAAATGCAGCTCCAAGTGGCTTGTTTTGGGGTATCTGATGCTTTTGGATTGGGTTTCTCGTTTGGTTGGTTTTGTTTGTTTGTTTTAAACACACAAACAGCTTAATTCAAATGTTTGTAAACATAGTGAAGCAATGTTCTCATTCACAGATCTGCACATTTGGTAGGGAATTGTCTGAGAAAGGGGAAAAACTGGTAAGAAGGATGGCAAATCCTTCTTTCACCTGAAACACATGTCAGACTTCAGGGTGCAGGCAGTGTGACAACTCAAGGAAAATACTGTTTCAGGTAACTGCCACTCACTCGTATCTATCAAAGCTTTGAATACTGAGGACAGCTGCATTTTTCTTAAAAACTTTCCAAGTCCCAGTTCTGTCAAGGTTTACATTTGTTTAAATATGTGGAAAAGATTTTAGGCCTGCTTGGATTGGTTAATCTAGAAGCAGCTGAAGACATCCTTCAAAGCTCTGACGAAGATTCTGGCATTAGTCCTCTTGAGATAATTAACATGTCTAGATGTTACTTGCATACATGCAATGATGGATTTAGCAAGGGACACGTCAGTCTCAGTGCCATAATAAAAAAATTACACTGTGGGAGTTTTTTTTCATTTTGGGAGTTTTTTTAAAAGGACAGAGATTTGAAAGAGACAAATAATTTCTTATTTGCCTTAATTACTTTCTTGGACTGCGATGCTTATTTTTGAAGTAGGTGAGCAACTTAACAGTAACAACACAGCTTTATTAAATTTTTTTCATTCAAATGTTTTTCCTGTTATTTACATGTATTACATTTAAGTAGAACTATAAACAGATTAAAATAATACAAGAGCATGCGTCTCCTTTTCCCTCTGTGTAGTTAAATAACGTACCTACAAATGATTTTTGTATATCGAGTAGCCTTTTCTCTAGCTGTGAGGTATTTTTTTCTCCTCCCCAAAATCCAGAAAGTAAAAACATCTTAAAGTAAAAACAAAATAATCAAACTCTACAATCAAAGATAATTCTGAACAAGCAAAGTGTAAAGGTACCAACAACTGCATTTATTGGTTCCTGCCCACAAAATTCTCTGCTGACAACTATTTTCAATTGCCTGTGGTACTTCAACAAAAACCATAGTAAAACCGAGACAGAAAAATTTCTACAATCGCCACCTCTTTGAACAGCCTTTAAAAAACATGAAAGCAAATCAAGTAAAAGTAGTATAACCTGCGATGACTGGTGACACTTGAGTGGTCTGCCCTGTAACAGCTTTGCTATTGATTGGTTTTGCAAAGATCAGCTTGGTGATCACTGGGCCAGAAGTTGGGGTTCGGGTCTTCTTTGCAATCTGAAAGATGGAAGAAAAACTATCTAAAGTAACTTGAGCATTTTGGATCTACATTATTGTACTGTTAAGTACATTAGAAAACAAAAGAGACAATACTCACACACGTAATTAGAAGAATAATTGCTTATCTTGCATCTCACCCCCATTTCTAATGATGGAGAGAACTAGGATATAATCCATGCCACTTTGAAAATCAGCCACCAAAGCACAATAGCCAAATCCCTTACAGGTTTTTCTTAAGATATCTCTCTATGCAAACATACCTCATCTTTAAGAAGCTGAAATTATTTCTTATATGCCATTGGTCTATATAAATATGTTAAAATTAAATGCACAACTCTCTCAATATTTAAAGCTTTAAAAATGTTACTACTTTTTCACTCAGCCAGGACAAAACTTGTTCCTCAATTGATTTAAAAACAAGTACTGCTTTGAAACATCTCCTGACCTCTTCTGACATAGTAGCATTACTTTTATCCTGCAAATGGGGAAATGGCCTCCTGTAACAATTCTCAAAAAGTACGTGGCTCATCAGTTCCTCAAAGTTTTGCGACCTCACTAGCCAAAACAAAATCAGCTGGCTACATCCAGGTAAAAGACGGTCTTTTTTTTCCTATTGGTGATCCAGGCTCCTGAAAGACAACTGGACCAGGAACATGTACACGTGATTCGAGGAGACAGATAGCTTCAACTTGGTATCTTTACAAAGCAGGGTTTTATAGTCTTGGAAGTCTTAAACAAGACTTTCCCCCCGCTTTTCCACACTGACAGATGTTAACCACCAGACGCATTTATCCTAACAGTTTCTATACA
Source organism: Buceros rhinoceros silvestris (assembly GCF_000710305.1). NCBI lineage: Eukaryota > Metazoa > Chordata > Aves > Bucerotiformes > Bucerotidae > Buceros > Buceros rhinoceros. The sequence goes on along the minus strand of NW_010403185.1, from coordinate 22,664 downwards.
CTGGCATCCACCTGGTGAATAGTTCAATTAAGAGACTAACTTCTTTCAAAGACTATTTTAACCTGTTGACTGCAGAGGCTGCCTGCAAATGCAGACTATCACTACAATCTTCCCTGAGTCCAAGTGAGCACATTGGAAGGCATTACTAAAGCCCCCCAGGTCAGGCCTATACCGTCTCTCCTCCACCACATATGCCCAGCCACATCCCATGAGCACCAGCCACCAAATCCAGCAACATCAGAGAGGCACAGCATTGGCAGCCACGTGGGGAGCCACTTCTCCAAAGGTGCAGAATCACCCCTGTTACTCAGTTAGCTAACTGGAGAAGTCTTACTGATGTGTGAAGATACAGAGATGACAGCCACTTACAATAGCCTGAGAAAGTTGTGAGTGCTTAAATGAAGCAATTGAGTAGGCTGGATGTTATGTTTTCCTACACAAAACCCCATTTATAGAATTTGCTGACTGCAAACACCTCCTTTACAGTAACGTCAAAACTTTCAAAGTATTCAGTAACACATAACAAATTCCCCAGCTACCCTGCAAAGAGCACACATGAGGCTGTTTCAGCTTCCAGCAGCACACTCACAGGAGGGCCATGGAAGTCAGACCTCCCCCTTGCTATGATACTGGAGCCCTCCAGCTTCCTGTGGAAAGCAAATGCTATCTCTGTGTGCCTGAGCTGCGCCCAGCCAAGGGAAAACAGCAATAAGCAAGCTCTGATACCAGGCAGTGCCAGAAAACAAACCTCATTTAAAGGAAGCCATGTGCTGCTCCACAGTTACTGTACAAGTGTTCCTCAGAGGAAGCCTTCACCTCAGACCATTGGCAGATGAATGTCATTTGCCCAAATATGCTGCACCCAGGCCACATGAGCTACTTTATAGGTGGCATACAATAGCCAAAGCTTAAAATGAAGCAGAAGGAAAAAACCTGCTCTTTTTGGAGATACATTAACTAAAACCTTGAAACAGAAGAAGGAAGCTGTTTGAAGAAGGAAGCTTCATTCACAGCCCAGTTTACAAATTTAACTCAAAGTCACTTTAACATTTCAAGGATTCAATTATCTTAGAACTTACACAGCTGATAGATAAGCAGACATTTTTTTGGTAAATTTGCACACATTTTAATTTCTGATAAATTCCTCACATTTCATCTGCTTGAGATTTCTGTTCTGATTAAATTAATCTTACCCTGCTATATGGGATTATTGTAACTCAACTGCTATTGCTGTTACTCTCTGAATTGAGGGCAAAGTCTGGGTTAGAATGTCATCAACATTCAGCAGGCACAGACAGCTCTAG
>NW_010403185.1:10150-21213 GCF_000710305.1 Buceros rhinoceros silvestris | reverse complement strand
GGAACAGCCAGCTCTAGACAACAGCAGTCTTTCCCCCATAACCGTCAATAAATGTGCTTAAATGACTTACATGAACACGTGTAAAACCACTACCTATCTGTTAACATGAAATATTTCAGAAAAAAAGTAAAATTCCCAAAACAATAGCTGGTCAACACAAGTAGCACTGCTTCCCTCAGACTCAACTTGTAATATCCTCCTCAGGTAAATTCCCCCCTGGTTTTTGGGTGAAATGTTTGTCCACAAAGAAGGAGGTCTAATGATTCAGTGAATCCCCTCAGGGCTTGGGAAACTTGGCAAAATCCAAATCTGGTTGGTTATAGATGAGGAACAGACCTTGGTCCTCAAGTGCAGGCACTGTATTCCTGCCCATACCTGCTGCCAAGCAAGCCTTTCTGAAGTCTTTGCCACTGGAGCCAACAACCCCAGCCACCTGTGAGGGCCTTCTAGGCACCAGTGGGAAACTTACTACCCGTTTCAGTAGACTGGAGAAGCCAAAGGAAATAATCGAGATGGCAGTCTTTGATACCTCAGAAAGAGTAAGTTCTCTGGAGCTCTCTGCCATTACCTGTACTAATCACAAGAAGCTTAACATTATTCCTCTGCCTATGTAAACTAAGCATGCCCTCTGCAAGTTCCTTTGAATTAGACTGCAAAAATATTTCCTGGGGCAAAGCTCTTCCGTAAGAAAATCATTGTATTTATAAGCAACCTTCTTCCTCCTTCAGAAGAGATTTATCTACAAGCATCTTTAAATAAAGGGTCAACGTATCTTCCTAAGCACCCTCCACTGAAGAAGATGAATAAGCAAGTTTCTACAGCCAGACTGTGTTTTCAGCTGTCAAACTATGCTCTATTCACACAAAAAAAGGCACAAGCATACCTTTCATTTACACTGTATTGAAAACCCATGCAGTCAGCTACCATGCTGGAGCTAACAGTACAAAGGAGATAACATACTATAAATTCACTCCCTGGATGACCTCCTGGGAGCTTGTCCGTGTAGCCACACCTTATGCAATTTATATTTAGCATAATATGAAAAACCAGGTACTCTAGAAATAGAACAGAGTACTTCTCAGAAGATGAATAAACTGAGCTAGAAATGTGTTTGCTCTGAGGTTAGAGTGCACGAGGTCACTTTTCCATGATGAGATGAAGCCACAATGATTTCTTAGCAGTTGTCTTGCCATGGTAGCAACGATGCTATGACACACAGATTTAACTGTGTCAGATTTAACACAAAACCAGTTACTACATGGAGACAAGTTAACGTTGGACTAGCTTAGGGACAACAACGGCAATGAGTCAGGACATCTGGCTGAGAGTTGTATGCAAGGCCAAACTCCTGCTTAATACTCTTGGACTGCAGTAGTACACCACCATGCACATTACTGTTTCTAAGGCTGTACACAGGCAGGAGCCACAGGCTGAAAGTAGATGCCCTTGCCCAGTACTTTTGTATTTTTGTACATCCAAGGCAGTAGTTTCAACTAAATGAGGACAAACTGCCAAGAGACAGTAATACACTCCCTGATACAGATGAAGCCCAAGGCCCTGCCACATTTTACACCTCAAAGCCTCGTACCTCTAAAATTCTAATCAGGGAGTGAGCCAGAATCCAAGGAACATTTTTGCTCAGCTCTACCAATTATGCCTTCTCTCAAGTGCTGGTATTTCAAATGTCACAATTAAGATTACAACAAGGCTAGCTGAGTTTCTCTAATGAACTACAAAACTCCGATGACAGTGAGGATGTAAGGAGAACTGAAAAGAGCTCTTTAACATCTTTTCCATCTTTCACTATTTAGCAGCAATTCAAACTGCTCTGCTGCCTTGCATTTGAAATATCTGATTCGCAAAGCCACAAGTGGTAAGTTATACATGAGTCTTAGGAAGCAGGGAGGCATTCACAGCTTCATTTTCCATACACCGAAGAGGCTTGTTCAAGATGAGGAGGTAAATGAAGAAAACTTCATTTCTCTAAGACAGGAACTCAGGGCATGAGTTACCTCTCCCATCATTCATGGTAGGGTAGACCATGAATTTCTTGCCTTAGCCTCATATATCCTTCTGATACTTCAGTAATTTCCTGCAGGAAATAGCACTGTCTGGGAAATGCTAATCTACACATCTTCCCTGCAGTATCAGGTACTTAAAATCAACTGAAGATTGCCTTCTTGCTTTTCACTTCTACTTCCTCCTCTCCTTACAGAAAAAAAAAGGAAAACATAACCCTCATTTTAAAAAAAAAAAATAAAGGAAAACCTGGGGAACTACAGGACAATCACTCTCACCTCTGTGCCCAGCAAGATCATGAAGTGGATTCTCCTGGAAACTATGCTAGGGCACATGGAACACACAGAGGTGACTGGTGAAAGTCAACATGGCTTCAGTAAGGGCAAATTGTGCCTGACAAATCTGGTAGCCTTCTATGACAGGGTTACAGCATTAGTGGATAAGGGAAGAGCAACTGACATCATTTACTTGGACTTGTGCAAACCATTCAACACTGTCCTCCACAACCTCCTTGTCTCTAAATTGGCGAGACATGAATTTGTTGGCTGGACCATTCAATGGGTAAGGAATTCATTGGATGGTTGCACTTAGAGTGTTGCAGTCAATGGCTTGATGCCGAGTGGAGACCAGTGAAGAGTGGCATTCCTCAGGGAATTTTATTGGAACCAATGCTGTTAAGCAACTTTGTCAGCAACATAGACAGTAGGATTGCGTACATCCTCAGCTTGTTTGCCGATGACACCAAGCTGTGTGGTGGTCAACACTGGAGGGAAGGGATGCTACCCGAAGGGATCTTGACAGGCACGAGAGGTGGGCCTTTGCAAGCCTTGTGAAGTTCACCAAGGCCAAGTGCAACATCCTGCACCAATTGCATCCTGGGCTGCACCAAAAGAAGTGTGGCCAGAGGGTCAAGGGAGGTGATTGTCTCCATCTACTCCACTCTCATGAGACCCCACCTGGAGCACTGTGTCCAGCTCTGGGTCCCCCAGCGTAAGAAAGTGATGGACCTGCTCCAGACACTCTAGTGGAAGGCCATGAAGATAGATGATCAGGGGGCTGGAGCACCTCCCTTAGGAGGGCAGCCTGAAAGAGTTGGGACTTTTTAGCCTAGATAAGAGAAGGCTTCAGGGAGACTTTACAGGGGCCCTCCAGTACTTAAAGGGGGCCTACAGAAAAGATGGGGAGGGACTCTTTATCAGGGAGCATAGCGACAGGAAGAGGGGTAATGGTTTTAAAGTGGAAGATGGTAGTTTTAGATCAGGTATTAGAAGAAATTCTTTACTGTGAAGATGGTGAGACACTGAAACAGGTTGCCCTGAGAAGCTGTGAATGCCCTCTCCCTGGAAGTGTTTAAGGTTAGGTTGGATGGGGCTTTGAGCAACCTGATGTAGTAGAAGGTGCCTCTGCTCATGGCAGGGATGTTGGAACTAGGTGATCTTTAAGGTCCCTTCCAACCAAATCATTCTGTGATAATTCCAGGTGTTAATAATTCCATCTGTTTTGCAAATGGACAAAAAGGTTTAATAAAAGAGACAACAAAACAAATTTACTCAAACTGCAATTAACTATTATTAGGGTTAAGGAACCTGTAGAATTCCTAATGACAGACAGCAGAGGTCAATCGCAAAGTCACTGTACTTCAGTTGTTGATGGTACAGGTCCTCTCATGCAAGCAAAACCATTCCACAGCTCTGTTGTTCCCGTCAGTTTCCTGTATCTGTCACTTGGCAGTGAGTAACTGAAGCCAAGTAATAGGAACTGATCCACTCTTAGGTATCCCTGTGCTGAGTCAAGAGCAGACACCTTTTTGAAAACTATAATGACAACCATATCATTAACGATCAAGGTACAAAAATATAAGTAATTTAATAAAATTGGTATGTTTCAAACAACCATTATTAAACATGTTTTCCACATGCATGATGTAGCAACAAAAAACCGAGAAAGCAGAAATCAATGCAGGCATCATCTGCTTTAAAACAAAGCATGTTGAGAGTTGCTCACATTTGCTTCCCATGAAATAGCAGTCAGGGAACTTACCGTCCAGCTAATAATATACTTATGAGTTTGTAATGTGTCATGTGTAACAAATTTTCTCATTATCATACTTGGAGTTTAACTTAATTTCATTTAGACTGTAAAATAAACACTATTCCATCATAAACTGCATCAAGTTCTACTTTTTCTTCACTTTCATGATGTCTTATTTCTGCCTCTCTGTCAACTAGAACAAAGTGACTCACACTTGGTTCTGTTGTACACCAGATGAAAAACAGTTCCTTTCGGTCATAACCAAAGTATTTTCAACACTTTTTCAGATCCCAGCAGATTCTCTGTGGTTTCAAATATCTCAGATCCATGCCAGTGATCAGGAACAAGACCTTTAAGTGTCCAACTTACAACAGCGTCTAGTCTATCAGCATTTATTAACATGCTTAACTAGATTTGAGGCAGACAAGATATACTGTTCTGTTCTTTTTCAAATGCTGAAGTTTTTTTCCAGAATGTTTACTTAAACTAAATGTAACAGGCAGAAGTTACTCTTTCATAAAGGAGCAAAGCAGCACACACTTTGAATAAAGAACAACAGTTATATAGAGTTCAATTCAGTCCTCCTGAACGCAGAATTTACTTTTATAAAATGAAAACAATGGGAAAAATTCTCTTCAATTTACTGAATTTTAAAGGCTCACCTTCTCTAAGGCAAATCCTAAGTTTGTAGACAGTAGCTAGGTAAAGGGCATGAGATGGTAAATGCATCCAGAGGTGAAAGCATGGGCTAAGAGCAGCCTTGTACTTCTTAATACAAGGAATAGATGCAGAGGCTGAAAGTAACCATGTGTCAAACATTGAAGGAAAGAGACAACAATGCAGCAACAGAATTTTAAGATGTTTCATCAGCACAACTCACTTTACCTGTACTGTTTTTAATTGCTGGGTCTGCAAAACAGAAGGCTGAGCTGCAGTGTTTATCAGCTGACTTCCTTGTGTCAAAGCTGAGACACCAACAACAGGTTTCACTTCTGAACGACCTCCAATAACAACTTTGATCTGCTGGCCTTGTACCTTGGAGTCTCCTCCTTGGGCTTGGGATGTGGCCTTCTGCGCTTGTGGGAGTTGGCTGTGGGGTAATGCTAAAACAATAGGTTGGCCAGACTTGCCCAAAGTTGTTACAATAAGCTTCTGCCCATCCGGTTTAATACTCTGATTGCCTATTTTAATATCGGTGGTCTTGTTCAGAATAATTTGGTTGGCTGATATAGTGGCAGGGGTCTGAACACCAAGTTTATGGAGGCCACTTGGAAAGGTAGACTTTACTACTGCGTTCACATCAGTTTTGGGAGTTGTGGCGCTCACTGTCACGTCTCCTGAGTGATTGCTGGGTGCAGTAACTGGTTCTGTGGTGACTGCAGCTGTAGTCATAGCTGAGGAGTCACCGGTGGAGCTCATGTTCACAATTTCTTCCAGTTCTGTTTCCATGGGAATAGAATCTCCCATTGGTGAGGACACGATAACCGCCTCAATGCTGTCGTCTTCCACCAGAGTTATACTGGTGTCCATTATTTCTTCGGGGAGCAAACTGTTGACTTCTGCTGAAACCACCTCCATTTTAGCAGTTGTGGCAGTGACGACTGAAGCAGGTACTGCAATAATATTTTAAAAAGTTATTTGCCTCCAGAAAACATGTATTTTCAAAGCTTTGTGAATAATATTACCAAAGAAAAAAAATATAGTAGCAGAATCTTTTTTCCTGACTGAAGGTATTGTGCATGCACAGGAGGGATATAATGAAAAGAAAATTGTTATCAAAACGTAACACATTAAGCTGATTTTACTGTCAGTAAGAATTCATATGAAACCTCTTCCACATCATCCACTGAAGTCAAATCAAGGCACTGACTTGCTGTGGATTACCACTCCACTCTTGACAACACAGTATACAAAGGAGCAGTGTTTCCCCCTGCAAGATACAGGCGCCTTGTTCAGAGGCATTTAAACTTACTGAAATATAAAGCAAGAGTTAAATGGCTTTAAAAACCCAACACATGAAAATTACTTTTCTAATACATGTAAACACCGATTAGCAGGCTATCTTGCCTCGAAACTTGTTATCTGTACCAGGTGTAACAAGGGTTCACTTTTGCAAAATTCTTATTTTGGCAATCTCAGAAAAATATGCAGCTGTCTGGTGACAAGCTTTAACAAACCCACAACTCAGTCAACAGCCCACCTATCCCAGAACCAAGCCAAAGCCCTGCCCTTCCAAGACAAACATAATTCCTCTATGCTGGCCATGGAAAAGGCAGCTTAGTATTTTTCTCCTCAATACTCACAAGAAAATATAATGCCCAAATTAATCTGAAACATGTTCTAAACACAAAACAAAGAACACCCCATCTGAAAGAAAGTAGAATTTTTGAAGCTGATTAATAAAAGTGATCAATTTATATATAAAAAACCCTACAGTGAGATTCAAAGCCAGTGTCACTTTCTGCTTGAGAACCCTTAAAGACATTGCTGGAAATGGTCACATCTACCATTCCCACCAAAACTGTTATCACTGCCAGAAGCTAAAACCAGATTAGCTTAGTAAGGCATTTCCCCCACTTGCTGGCCTCATCAGCGTGTCTGGACACTGGATGGGCGAGCACGCTGTGTGGGTATGCACATACACTCTTGAGTAGTCATCATAAGCTCAAGAGGACAGGATCCTTGCAAATTCCGTTTCTTACTTGCTTAGGAAAGCAGAGCTGAGTTATCTGTACTAAGCAACATTCATAATTAAGGAACTGTGCCACTAAAAACACTAACCAAACGCCAAGATGACATTGATTTCTCTGGAGGCATCGTGGCTCCACTTTTCACAGCAGCTAACTACAGAACAGCTGCATTTCACCCACGAGGTAGATCAATGGGAAAAAAACCCTGCTATAACCCTTCCATACCAAGCTCAGGAGCTGTGCTGGAGCAGTCCGTGGCCTTCCTGGTCACAAAGGGTGCCATTCTGATTCCCCTCACTTTGAGCACAAGCCATATCAAACTGCCATGATACTCAAGAAGCCCAAGCTGTGAAAGAACTCATTCAGACGACTAACAGTCAAACTCACACAGAGCTCACTTACTAGCAGGCATTTAGAGATACAAAGTTATCTGATGTCAACTGCCAGAAATATGTCCTTTGGAAAGCATTTCTCCCAAAGTAATGCCGGTAGAGACTGTAGTGATGACAGTGCTGGAAACTAGTGCTAGACAAAACAGCATATGCCTAAGGACACATTAGTAATAGTATCACATTGCTGTCAAAGTCAAATTGGTTAACTGCATATGAGATTATGCAAAAATAGGAATAGCAGAAGCAGTGAACATGTGTTTCAGCACATGTTGAAGGCCACTAGCTCTCCTCCTGTGTTGCTTTGTCTCCTCATCAACCTGCACGGGCCTGTGTCTTAGATATTAAAACTTCAAACTATTTCAGACAAAAATCCACCCCCATTACCCTGTTCTATATTGACAAGCACAGGGGGCTTGGACCCACAAGTTAGACTCCTAAGGTCAACTGCAATCCAAATAATGATTGCCTCCATGTTGGAAAAGGAGGCAATCATTTAAATCAGAGAGTGGAAAAATGACCAGTTTCGGTAAAGACAAATATTTTTAAATTACTTGCTTTTGGTTCACAGTTTTGTGTTATTCCCTAAAAGAAAAGTACTTCTTAGTATCTTTTAACAGTATAACTCTAAAGTATTTACATATATGTAAGTAGTTATACACTTTAACAGTTATTTATATTCTTCGTTCTTCCCATCTGGTTATGTTACAAAGCACCACACTTAGTTAAAATGTACAGAGTTCTGATTTCAAACACACCACTTGCAAGTCAGAACACAGAAGGAAAAGAAATACATTACATCAAGCCTGGAATCAAAAACTAGTTGTAAAGAAACATTACATAGTTACTGGATTAACAGCTTATGGCCATCACATTGGAAGATTTTACAGTTAATAGGTCTCATAATTTTACAATTGGCTGCCATTAATATATTCAGGCTGGTGTCATCAACATCAGCAAGAAAAGAACCACAACACAACCTACTTGTTCTATTTCTTCACTGCTTATTGGATGGGACTGAAATAGATAAAAAAAATGCAACAATTAAAATCTCATTCTAGCTACATGAGAGGTTGATGTCAAAGGCAGCTTCAACATCCCAGCAGATTTTATCTAACCAGGATTTCTCAACAGTTCAGGTGTTTAATTTTTCCTCATGCTTTTATACAAGACACACACCATTTTTGTTTTTCCAGCTACTAAAGTGATTTTTTAACAGTAAATGCAAGCCAACCTCTTTTATGATTCTAACTGCTTTGAGATCTTCAAGATAGGATAGATTATTTGTTATTAATAACTATTAATTATTTTATTTAAGAAGACTTGAAATTTTCCTTTGCTTCAGCAATTATGCTTTGAGTCACTCCATAACACAAGAGCTGTACGTACAACTTACCCAAAAGATGCATCAGTAAGTATTTACATGAAGAAAAAACAATCTAAATGAAGGAATTGAATAAGCACACTATCAGACCAAGGAACTCCACAAGAATTAAAGGATCAGATTACTATATAGATAATTTTAGCCTAGAAAATAATGGCCATACAACTAAACTAAAAGCTCAAGAAAAAATTTACATAATGAAGATTTGTTTAGTGAAAGACCATCCAGCATAGGTCAGGACACTCACCAGTCAAACACATATAAAAACAAACAGGAACTAAAACTTAAGGTCTTGGAACAACTTTGAAAAATGCTGAGTACTGTTAGGAAGACAGGGACAAAAGCTCATCTTGAGTGAACCACCTGCTATCTTTAACCACAGCACAGATTTCTATACTCTATATTCACAAAGAATACATATATGTATATATATTTTAAATGTCATAAAGGGAATCGCCTTTAGCAAGAGAATAAAGAATGCCATCATTGTTGGCAAAAATACAGAATGGTGTCTGACAGGTACCTGTAAACTTTTATACATTTTTTTCTTTTCTGTCACTGGCATGTCAGTGAAGATCTAAGAAACTAACATTGTTAATACTATTGTTGACAAAATATGCAAAGCAGTAACACTAAATAGAAAAATCAAAAGAATCAATAAAGCATGTTGATCTGCAAACAATGCAGAGATACCACAATTTTATAGTAACTGTCTGCATCTTTTCACACCTCCAGAAACGCCCCCATTTCACTTAGATAAGAATAGCTAACCTTCCAGTCTGCAACCATGAGCAGTTTGAGCACAGCGCTTACATGAGGATATGTTACAAAATCATCAGCAAAGCTACATACTACAAGGAAAACTATTCAGAAATTCAGATTACTCAAATAAGGCTGCTGAGACAAACTTTACAGGGTGTACTGGTATGGTTCTGTATGTTAGCAATGTCATCACAATGAAGCAGTGGACCAAGGGACATCACCACTTATGATCATTAGTGACACCCTTCCAGTGCTCTTCTCAGTACCCAGCACAGGCCTGGTGCCCCCCAGCCTCGGGAAGACTCTGGTATAATTCGACAGGTTTAAGAACATTGGCCTGAATTGCTTAAAGTCATTGGCACTGTTCATTTTAAGCTAAATTATGAAGTGTCACCTTCACCAGAAAAATAGGGAAATCAAATCATAACAGCTTTTGTAGAAGCACTTATCTCGAAGTGCAAAAAATCTCACTCCAAAAATCAGAACCTTCATAAATGCATAAAGTCCAGCATAGACCCTAAAAACAGCAGGGATTCTCTTGGGATCAATAAAACTGTTGGTGCATGCTGAGCAAAAACTAACTGAACCAAAGTATCTTTGCCTGATACAGCAAATAGTAGTTCTTTAAAGGTGGGATAAATGCACACACTTAAGTGTAACATTACTAAGAGCCAACACCAGCAAATACTTTCAACCTCCTGAGACAGGAACTGCAAAAGACCTTAAAAAAAATATGAAGAAGAATCATGAAACACCACAAAATAATCCCTACCCTCAAGAGGTCACCACTGGGGTGATCGTCCAGGAGACAAATCATATGGACATGTCTAGCATATGTGAAACTAGTTACTACGTTGTTAACCACATGAAGATAGACATACAACCTCATATTCATTACTACAATTTTCTTCTTGAGGTAAGGAACACAGGACACAGTTCTGCAGCTCCGCAAAAACAGAAAATCACAATCCTTGCATTAAGGGACTTAGAAGTGTCTTCATACACCCTTGGTGCCGCAGAAGGCCAAGCCTTTTCCAAAAATCAATAAAGTTAAGTAAACATTATTAGCTTTTAAAAGAATCAAGATGTCTGGCTAACAATTTGCAAAGAGTTATGAAGAACATTAATAGTTGCAGTATCGCTCAAGGGATTTTACTAAACCAGATTGGGAGGAATGAGGCTGGAAACTAGGGTCAGAAGAATGGCAGAAAAGTAATAGTGGACAACCTAACAAGTAATCGTTCACTGCAAGTACAATAGACCCTCAATGCAAATGTGGGGGGAAAAAAACCCAAAGGAATACAGTATCACCAGTTAGCCAATACAAAAGGGGTAACATTTGTCATTTCCTTTGCCAAGACAAAAACATGACAACACCGTCACTATTCTTTGAAGGGAAAGTGGAGCGGGGCGCTGTCAATGGGCTATGGCTCAGATTTGAGGATTTTAAAAGTAAAAAAATCCCACTATATTCATAAGAAGTTAAATTCGTAGAATCAGCATATTTCTCTCAACTAAGAGTTTAAAAACATGCTTTATTTCATTCCTAAATCCATTCATTAGAACAAAGGTAAGAGCAGGAGGAAGTAGTGGAAATACAGAATGGGTCTTTAATGATTTAGCTGAGAAGCATGAGTGTTGTCAGCCACATGCAATGAAACTTTAGGTGCTTAAACACTTTCCAAATTTTTCAGCTTCTGCTTATCTGCTCTTTCCAATAGGGGCAATATTTAAGCTCCAGAAGGCTGCTAAACCTAAACCAAAAAAGTCCTTTTTTTTTTTTTTGGG